>NC_030434.2:16663937-16751437 GCF_001660625.3 Ictalurus punctatus | reverse complement strand
CCGATATGGTGATGGAATTCGTCTATTACAAAACATTTTGTCTGAATTTCTTAAAAGCAGGAAAATAATACATATACACATTCTTACACAGAAAAAAGGCACAGCCGGTAGTTTAAAGCACAGTGCATACAATACAATAATATACAATATCAGACAAATTAAACAGAACCTGATTCACAGCCTCAGAAGATGATTACAAAAACATACAATGGAAACCAAATGGGGGGGGGTGTTAAGAAGATCTCTAATATGGGTTGTAATAAGTATGCTCTCAGCTTTGCAATAGGAACTTCACTAAACTGAGAGACATGAACATTCTGATAAAAGCACCAACGCTGGAGGCACTAAATGCTGTCGTCGGATGATCGTGAATTCAAATCCCAATGCTTCTACAACCATCCATGACTGGGAGTGTGATTGGCTTTGCTCTCTGGGTGAGCAGGATGGCATCGCTCTTTCCCGGTCATTCAGAATGACACAGGCACTTCTTCGCTCATGTATATACAGGATTGGTCAGATGGTGCTCTCCTCCAAATGCTTTCAGCTGCCCTGACATTACATTTGCAGAAATTCAAAATATTTTGATGGAGGAAGCATGTGTTAGCCTTTGCCATATCACCCAGCATAACTAGCTTGTGGGTGGGAATCTGCAGTGACTACAATTTGGAGAAAAATGTATGACTCTGGTAGGAGTGTGTTGTCTGGAAGTCAATGGTATCTTTGGTCCTTGCCAAATGTGGGGGGTAATACGTAGAGGAAGATTGTATGTACTATTATTTTCCAGCACTGCTTTACGTGTGTCTCATTTGAAAATTTGACTTTATTAAAAATAAAAAAAACCCTCTTGATTTGGATGATATATTATAAGGCTGAGTTTTTCCAACAGCTCACTGGTGCCATTTTGCTTTCTTTGGCACAATAATACCTACCACATGAGCAGATTGGTGTACAGCCCGAGTTTCGGCCTAGAAATGTTTTCTTTTTTAAAAAGTAATCTGTTTTCTTTAAAATGTTGGATGTGGTTATTTTTGTGGTAACTATAACCACAAGGAGGTGTAGTGCAACAATTACTTTTTTAGCAAGTATTAATGTGTGTGTGTGTGTGTGTGTGTGTGTGTGTGTGTGTGTGTGTGTGTGTGTGTGGTTTGTTTTTTTGTTTTTTTTTGTTTTTTTAGAAAAGGGATTGGAATCAGGATTTCGGAGTACTAGATGAGAGGAGAAGCGAGGAAGAGGAGGATGAAGAGTCCAGGTTGGGGAGATGCACAGGGAGAGGTCCGTTCAGCAGAGTAGGGAACTGTGGAGAGAAATGAACAATTACATCATCAGCTCAGCAGTAGACAACAGAAACTTGCCTGTCTGCCTACACTGATGTCTATTACTGATTATATGAGCAAAGCGTGTAGTCAGATTATATCGGCATTTCAACTGCATGTAGTCTCTTTGTGCCTTTAACTTTACTGTAATTACACAAACAGGACTCGATGCTTGCTCTGAATGAGAGTCTCACACTGACACACACACACACACACAAACATGTTCATAGCCAGCCCCTCATGACCACTAATGCATCATGGTAATGCTAGGAGAGGAACTTCCTGTTATGAGAGAGCTGAGCATACACACAGTCAGTCTTTTTCAGTTATCACCCCCTCCCAACTTTTAACAGGAAGCTGCCCCCCCACCCCCCATATCCAGAGTGGAGAGGAAACATCTGTAGCTTATTTCCAAAACGCATACACACACATACAGATACACAATTAAATCCTTTTGCCTGAGTGACCTTAGATAAGGAAATACTGTGGAAGAATCACTAAGAATAAAAGAAGACTGAAGAGCAACAAAGAAAAAGAAAAACACCCAAGCCAGGAGTTTCCAATAAAAGTCCATGCCTGAGCAGTAAAACAATCATACAACCAGCCAGAAAGCTCCTTATGCCGTTGCCTGGGGAAGTGGGAGTATGAACACAAACGTGCGTGTGTGTGGTATAGTGCGACGGAAGTGCGTATTTTTAACTGTCACAAGCATTGTCAAGAAGGTTGCCTCGGATACCTGATCTGTTTCCTGTTGTGCTGTTTGCAGTATAGCCACACCCTACCCCTCACAAAGCGACACATTCTTAAACATACACACATATATACACACACATACACACACACACACACACACACTATGCAGACAGTCTCCCTTGAGCCAGAACAGGAAGTATCCACAGGATTTCCCCTCTCCCTCACATGAGCAGTGAAACATGACACCAAACAGAAACACACTCCCTGAGCAAAAGTACATGCAAACCACCACACGCACCGATCCTCACTCACACATTTAAACAGTCAAATACACACTCGTCACATCACACACACTCATCTACTCATCCAGACATTCAGCCCAGTGCTTATAATAGGAAACACAGATAACTCTGTTAACAGAAAATGTGTTCACCTAATTTCAAACACAGAGCCTACATGCACACACACATACACACTGCACCCAGCATTCTCTATCTTTAAACATTTACATTCTTACCATTTCCCTATTAATGTGCATGATGCTTAAGCCATTTATGAGTGGTGTGTGTGTGTGTGTGTACCTGGAAAAGGGATCCGTGTCCCTGTAGTCGTGCTGGGCTGAGAGGAGCGACAGGACTCAGACTACTCCAGAAATGAATGGAGGATAGGAGAGGGCTTGGAGCCAGCAGCAAACCCGAGGGAGTCTACAGGGAAGAAGTAGAAACACACACACATGCACTGGGTCAGTGAAGGAAGATTCAACTTTTGATTAGACATATGCAAAATGTCACAGTGTGGGCTCAGAGTGTGTGGGCGTGCATATGGTTCTTGTTTTTGGTGAGAGGGGAAGTGTTGCTCAGGATCAAAGTCCATGTTTCATGCTTTCTCTGCGAGCTGCGGCTGTGATGTACAAAATGCAGATCTGATTGCTACACAACAGTTAAAAATAGAGTCAAATATAATCAAATACTATTTAGCAGCAGGGTCAGCATGTTACTGTGGACGCTTTTGAGTTACGTACAAGACTGTAGGAATCAGCAGATACTTTTATGATACAATTTAATGATCACAATACAAGTGTCACAGTGTGGTATGCAATGTATTGCATAAGCTATATATATGTGTGTGTGTGTGTATATATATATATATATATATGTATATATATATATATATATATATATATATATATATATATATATATATATATATATATATATATATACACATATACATATAAAAATAAAGCAATGCATAAATGGCAAGAATATTTTACCCTGTGGCAGCAGTAGCCTTGATGGTACTAGTAGCAGTTGCTCTGACTTACAATTAATAAATTTTATATATATTAGACTTAACTATGATTACAGACATTACTGTATATTGTATTGATATTCTGAGCACTCTCCTGTCTCTGGGTCAACACTTTAATTCCACAGCAAAGTAACCATTTCTATTTATTTCCATTTAATTAGTGAATAAATCATAATAGTTACTCAATAATATACCCTAAGAATAATAATTGAATAATAACTTCAGGAGTTTAAAGCGATAACATATACTGTAGAACAACCGTCCCTTTTCTAATGAATGAGAGAGAAAGAGAGAGAGAGAGAGAACGTGTTGCTCTTCAGAGGTCAGAGACCTTGGATTACCAGCTTCCGGCCATTGAGAGACACATGAAATCAATTTCAACTCTCTCTCTCTCTGTCCTGTGTCACTGCACTGTAGTGGGCAGGATTACAGACATATGGCTTCACTTACAGGTTTCACTCCTCCCTCCCTCTCTCTCCCCTTTTCTCTCTTCCTGTCTCACTCTCTCTTTCAGTTAAAACTCTGCCTACTATTTACCTATTATCCCTTAAATACCTAAACTTGTGGTCTGAGGGTAGAAAACCACCCAGAGGAACTTTGTATATGTGTGAGGTTGTGTGTGCATGAGGGTGTGTGTTACCTGTGCAGTAAAGAAGGCTGGTGTGAGGGACCCTGAGGGCAATGCAGGGCTGTTAAGGGCAATGGAACCCAGGTCATTTCCTGAAAGCAGTATGGAAGGAGCTGAGATTTCCAGACCTTTGGGTTTCCGAGCTTTGGGAGGAAGTCCATTGGTGCTACTCCTCCTCTCAAGGGGCGAGGCTTGCACCTGGGCTCGCTCCCTGTGGCCGGACGATAAATTGAGAGGCTGAGCGTTCTGCTCTGATTCGTCCATCCGAGCCTCTGGGCTCAGCCTCCGTGAGTAGGATGGGCTATGAGACGGGGATGATGAACGAGAGGAATTAGGGGAGGCTTTTGAGCTGAAGAAAACCTCTGATGAGGTAGGGGCAGGAGAGGAGGGGAGGGGCACTGCTTTCTCTGACCGATTGGTGACAAACCTAATCACGGTTGGTCCTTCTTCCCCTCGTTCCACCCCTCTCCTTTTCTCCACTTTGACTGGATGCAGCAGTGGAGGCGGGCCTTGGAGAGAGCTAACAGTAAAAGATGAGTATAGGCCAGAGTTAAGATATTCGTTCCTGCCAGCGGGGCTTCTCAGCGATGACAGAGAGAGTTTTGGAGATTCTTCCCCCTCCCCTCCATCAGACTCGGCCTCTTGTAACATAATGCTGCCCCCTTCTCTGCCAAGCTCCACCGCCTGAGGATCCATTTTCAGGATGTCAGGAAACGAGACAAACTTGTACACAAACTTCTGACCAATCACCTTCTTTATAATATTCTGAAAGAGAAAGATAAAACAACAGTGAATAAACCATTCATTGTATTTTAACTGTGATCATGATTTTAGTCTCCCTTAATTATTTCAACAATTACCTGCAATATTGTTGAGTTAGCTGAAGTTCACTGTTTAGCTAACGCTTATTTTATATAGACTCGGATGCATTAAGTAATTACATAAATTCCTCCTAATTATTTCCTTTAATAAAACCTCAAATAATCTGCTCATAAATGAATACAGACTTATTATGTACAATATAAAAGGCAAGGATGTTTTCTGTTTATTAAAAATGATAAAATTTTATAAACCACAAAACTATTTTCATAGCTTGCAAATGTTATAGTTTCTTTATTGATTCGTTAATTTTCAGTAAAAGCTTTATCCTGGTTAGGGTCATGGTGGATCCAAAGACTGTGCATGAGGTGGCAATACACATCGCAGGGCATCATGCACACCCACGTTCACACCTAGGGGGAATTCGCCAGTCCACATACCGGCATGTTTTTGGGAGGAAAATGGAGAACCTGGATAAAGTCCACACTGGCAATGTGTGAAATTCTGCACAGACAGTAACCTGAGCTCAGGATCAAACTAGGGACTCTATACAGTAACTATGAGGCTGCAACACTACCCACTGCACCACTCTGCTGCCCACAGCATATTTACTGTATGTGTTCATTTTAAAGAGCAACATAAACACTCAACTATTGTGCCTAAAGAATACCTTCATACATTAATACACAAAGAAATACAGGCTTATAATGTACAATGTAAAAGACAGTACTGTATTCATTATTTAAGATGACAATTTAAAAACTATTTTAATTCCACGCCGTGAGTGTGTTACCTTGTCGTAGTAGTAGCGCAAAGCTCGGCTCAGTTTATCGTAATTCATATTCGTTTTGTTCTTCCTCAGACCCCAAAGCTTGGCCACCTCCTCAGACTTGAGCAGCTTGAACTCGCCGTCATTAGACGTCCAGCAGATCAGGTGCTTATGGCTCTGGTCCAGCAGCAACTGCAACAGGAACTGCCACAACGTGATGGCACTCTCCATGTCTGCCACAAACATGCGCACACACACACACCGTAGTCAGAAAGAGAAATTCACTGTGACTGCATAGTTAACTTCTGCATTTTCTTCTGGACTAAATATTGAATGATCTGAGCATAAGCTGTGATTTGAATGACATAGCTTCAGCAGTGAAAAGACTGACTGACTATGTGAGTAGTTAAAAGAACATTTCCAGTCAACACACACCCATAATGTCATAGCGCTCCTGAACTTCCTTCTAGCATCACTTATCAGAAGTAATACACCATATGTATTTTTTGGGCATGCAAAAGCACCATGAGTTTTCTGAAATTGCTGAGCTTATTGGGTTTACTGACTGTTGAGTGTGTTTTCCTTACATATTTGCTGATAGCAAGACATGATTGCTGTTTAACTCAGTTCTGATACAGAATTTTCATTGATCAGGAATAACCAGAAGGTAGATTTACCCTTTGTGTCTGTGTGGATTTGCTGTTTACACAAAGGTGCTGCTCAGTCAGACGACTCTAAATAGTTTAGTCGGGCTTTAACAGAGACTGTGCCACTTTCAGGCCATATGTTATAGAAATGTACAGTGCATCTGTTGTCTAATATTCACAGATTTTTAGCATTAAGGAAACCTCTCACAGAAGGTCTAGATATAAGTGAGCTTTGCCTCTTCTATGCTCACTTACTACATTTTTTGCTCAGAAATTGTGTGACAAATACATCAATCCCACAGAAACCTATTGTAATTCCACAACCATTATGCACATTTACAACAACTAGGAGGAAAAAGCCTCTTCATTTTCTGAACAAAATCACCAGGCTCTTCCCTCCCTCTAACTCAGCAAGCATTTCCTGTTCTGTTGCATATTAACAAACCGTCTAATAAACAACAACAGGCGAGCAAGCAGGAAAGCTGTGCTGATCTGGGGATAGCTCTGCCTTATTCGAAACAAGCATGTGTGCTCAATAGTATATGAAGGATTCTTTGAGAAGGAACGTGAGTGTAAGCAAGGAAGAAAGCGCCACATAAAAGCCAAACGTTTACAGTCAGGAAATAAGGCCAAGGTAAACATAGCGTTTGTCTGATTCAGGAGGGTGGCAAAGGGTGTGGTGTTGATGGGAAAAGAAAAAGAGAAGGTGTAAAAGGAAAATAGAATGCGATACAAGAAGAAGAAGGTGGGAGGAAAAAAAGAAGTGGTAGAACAACAGGTTTTAAAGAGATAACATGAAATAAAATGGGCTGAGTAGGGTGTAAGAAGATATCTCCTTTAGATTAATTATTAATATGTCTCAAAACCAACTGGAACAAAACTAGCAGAAAAGGATGAACGCCAGAATCTGATGCAGATATTCATACACACACTGAAAACAAAGATAAGAGCAGTGAAGCACTTCGTCTTTTCTGAATTATTTAGAAATCCTGAAACGACACACAGCACTGGTTTCCTTGCAGAGTCCAAGACAGGACAGAGACTGTAATCGCACTCCACAGGATGTCTACAGCTTCAAAACAGCTCAAATTCAAACCAGATTACAGCTCCCTGAATGCCTCATTGCCTCACACACCGTATTATAAAGAAAATAGGGCATGTTTTCAGTGTCAATATAGCATCAATAACATTACAACTGATTCGCTGACTGCACATCAGAGACATCTGTATGAGGGTCTATAGAGAGTGTTGGCCAGACATGTAGTGTGTGTGAGCAAGACATATTCAGTGGCAGGAGAGGCTTGGTGCTTTACTCTGATTTAGTGTCTCACCAGAGAGAACATTAGCTGCATTGTTCGAGCAGCTCACTAACTCGGGGCACACAGCCTGACATAGACTACACCATCAGAGAGGAGAGGCCGAAGTATATCTAATCCGGCTGTAGGCCTCTAATAACACTGCAGGCCTTAAATGAGCAGTTTGTTACTTTTAGACCCCTCTGCTGTCTGAGACAAAATGCAATTGCAGAGAAAACTGACAAGCTTTTCCCAATCCCTTCAGCTGACCCCGTCAGCTCCTTTCACATCACATATGTCCTTTTAAAGGCAGAACTGAGCAGGTTTGTTCCAGTCCAAGTGGGCCAAAAAAATATAAACAACTGCATGAAATATAAAAACAAGATATCTGCATTGAAATATCGAGTCCATGTCTATAAAAGTATATCATTATTACATGTTCATGAAGGTTTTCAGTCATCCAGAGCATGACGAATGTCTCATAGTAGTAGCACTCTGAAAGTCTTGGCAACTGGACGTCCTAGATTCAGCAGATTCAGCTCATGACTGATGAAGTCTCTTGTATGAGCTTTGAAACACACACACACAGTTCCTGAACTTAAAAAAAAAAAAATGATGTCCACCTGGAAAGACCTTGTAATACACGTTATAATTCTAGGTCTATTAACACTTTTTTAAATTACATACAGCATTTTAAACTTCTGAAAGCCAAATTCAGCTCAAAGGAAACATTAGGATAGGATTTACTATAGGAACTGCCTCTAGGATTTGTTCTTCAGATAAGACAGAATACATGATGTACATCAGGATGCTGGATGGAGCAGGCTGAGATGTGGTATGGGATGGAGGTATGATTGAAGTGGCTGTGTACTGTAGACTAGAGGGCAGGTGAAAAATAAGCTTCTTATTAAGGGTGAAACCTGCATGTGATTGACAGCTCTAATGGGAAGGGTCAGATTAGTAACAATATTTAATGCATAGAGCGTATACGCATTTAGCACCATTTTGTGCATGTGAGATCTTTGTTTAAACACAATACAATAAACTAGGGGTTAGTTAAAGGTACAGTTTGCACTTTATGATAAGTGTTTCTAGACATGTAATAATTATATAATTTCAAGGATAGCTTAGAATGCAGTGCAATTTAAATGATTGTTTTCTTCATTTAAAACTTCTGTTCACATTTTTTCCAGACCATAAATTATCTCCACTCCTCAGGCCTCAGCCAGAACAGAGTTGCTCAGAGCTGCCTTTCTGCCTAAAAATGTTACCCATAATGCACTTACATTTCAACAGAGTGATGGGGTTAATCAGGAGGAAAGGAAATACTTGTTTTCACTGCAATTGTAATTGACTTCAGTAGCAAGACAGAGCTCTAAAAAATTACAAATGGCTCCTTTAACATATTTCTGTCTTTCCTTTGTTAATCTTCTACCTGTACCACCATGCAGTGCTTCATCTCAGGAGATTGCTGGCTCAGACAGGCCATCGTAAACTCCAACCCACCCTGTCTGACTGAGTTTCAAGCACCAGAGGGCATGATGTAACTCTGGTTCAATTTACTGTCCTAGGACTGCAACTGCCACACACATGAATGAATGACGAGGTACAGTGCAATGAGTAGAGACAAGGGACTAAATATATGACAGGGAGACAGAGAGAGGGGAAAGAGAGAGAAAGTGAGCTGGGTATGAAAACAGCCTGTCTGACTCACTAATTCTGACAGTTTTATTGGCGAAGAGGGACACCCTGATTGGCTTATTTTTGGAAAGTCTTGTTTCTGACATGTTTCTGTCTAACCCACACCAACTAACATTCCCACTGTGTCACCTCTAGTACACATTTGTTCAAACTGCCCGCATAATATTCGGCAGTAGGGAGGGATTCGCAGGGATCCAGACATGAGGTGGACTGGCTTTGCAAGCTGAACCTTCACCACGCTGATTGGTTTGGATGGTCCCCATGTATTACTGCTATGCGAAAGTTTTTGTTAAATTCTAAACTTAGAGACCACAGAGAGAGTGAGTAATTGTGACACACGCATACACCGATGTAGTCCAGGATGCTTGTACTGTGACAAAGGAGAATGTGGTCAGGAAGGTCTCAAACTCTGCCAAGATATGCTGGAGTTATTGGGCAGGAAGTTCAAGACACACATATACAAACACATTCCCATTCGTTTGTACTCTATCATACATTTGCATACAATTAAAGTTTCACCTTTTCCATCTGCCCTTGCGATGCTAGAGCCTCGATCCAAATTAGACAGAGTTTTCTCTCCCACACCCAGCTGCCCTGTTTTAAACCCAAATGAAGCAACATAAAATTGTTTCCTGCTCTAGCATCCTCCGAGTCGAGCATTTGCGTTGAGCAACCGTAAAACTGTCCGAATCAGGACTTCCTCCAATTCTCCTTTGAAAGGCGTCTTCCTGGGAAATGCCGCTCCCAAACTGAAAGGTAGGAATTCCTGCTGCAGGGAGCCAGCCGGAAACGTGGGGACAGCACAGACATATGGCACAAATGGAAGATTTCCTCTTCCCTTCTGGGCAGCAGCTAAACCTATTGTGGGGCCAAGCAAATGACTCATCTATAGATGCAGATTCACAACAAAGACTACAAAGAAATTACTACTGTGCCATTATTCGTTCATTGTGTATTTGCTTGGTTAGTGATACATGGTGATGCCTGAGAGTGAACAGATCATTAAATCCTTCATTTAATGCATTAACCTTAATTATCCTCAGCATGTGTTAAAAGATCGTGAAAATCAATTTGTATAAGTAAAACATGCAGGAATGGCACTTTTTTCTTCTTTATCCAACATTGGGACACAAAAGCTTATGTGGAAAAGAACTTTTGCCTAGATGTAAGCAACTCCCAAGTTCAAATGCTTCCCCACACTCCCCTTCATATGCTCAGAGGAGTCCAAGTAGTAAATGAGGAATGCTAGTTAAGAAAAAAAAAACACAAGCAACAGACAAAATCAGTAGACGATACAGCATGCACATTCACAACATTTCCCCAGGGTAAACCAGGGATGAGTATACACACCAGGTGGTGCACTCCAGGATGTGGACAGTGCTTGCTCAAGTGGACCAAAACCCCCAGTGATTGGAAAAAGGTTTATACAGCTTTTACATAGGCATATAAGCGATGTAAACTCTAGAAGCCCTAGCAGTTGGCTTTAATGTCTGTGCACACAACAGTTTATAGGAGCCATTGTCTATGTCTGTCCTTCAGCCACAGCGCGAACGGAAACCCGTAATGAGATTAGTTGCTGTGTGCAGACATGACTGAGCCATGACTAAACGCGCGCCTCTTCCTGCTCAGTGGAAAAATTCAGCAGGCTGCTCCAAGAGAGGGCCATTCAGAACACTTCTTTACCCACTACTCTTCAAGAACACTTATCTCAGAGATTCAGTGGACCAATGCAGTCCACACCTACTACACCTTGAATCAGGTGTGTGAGCAGGGAAATCAGACCACAGTTGGTCATCCCTGATATAATCTGAAACCGTCCAATCAGAAGTGCCTTGGCCGGCCACTTTGTCTGAGTGAAATTAAACTGACCAGAGACCAAGTGTGCACCGGGAGTGACCCAGACAGTCAGATGAAGCAAGGGAAAAGGCAGATCGGCCCTGCTGCGCACTGAAGTTTCTTTGTTGGTCCCGGTGACTCATTTTCAAGACGCAGTGTTGCTGCCAGTTTCTATCCGGAAGCGCATGGCAATTAGTCTGCCGCTGCTGCTGCTGTTTCCAGACAAACCAGAAACTCCGCTGGTGCTTTTAAAGAGCCAGACGTACATTTTTTGGCTTCTGCTTTCCTTCACTGGCTTAGAGACTTGCATAAAAAAAAAAAAAAACGAGCAGAGAAACTCGGGAATAAGGCGCGTGCGTTCAATATTTCCATGCGTAAAAAACAGTAAGGGTCTGACACTGAGCGCTCACTGTCAAACTACACACACACACACACACACACACACACACAGACAAAAAAAAACAAAAAAAAAGCTCGTCATTTAGCCAGTAAACTTACACACACTGCTACATAATTCATATTCACCCAACACACAACACATTTCTTCCAGTTATCCAGAAGTATTCAGCATTCCCTGTCTGGTTCTCATACTTCAGATTCTCACACTTAGTTTGCTATAGACTACAAAGATATCATGCGTCTTAGTATCTGTTTTTTAATTACATTTATCAAGGTAAAGATGTGTTACAGAAGCTGTATGTGACATACCCGCGCGAAATGGCTGGTTTCCCCCCGTCCTTTTAATGTGTTAAAAAGAATTCCGTAAAATGCCCTGTTTTTCCATGCTGTCGGCCGTCTCGGCAGCACAGTCCGACTGTAATGGGATCCTCAGTGTTTCTCTCTCTCTCTCTCTCTCTCTCTCTCTCTCTCGCTCTCTCTCTCTCTGAGCAGGAAGTTGGGGCAGGCAGACAGAGAGCCGGCTCACTTCCTCTCCTACTCTGTTCCCCAGGCGCTCGGCCGTCTGTGTAAACACGCTTTTCCTCCTCTCTCCTCGCGCCCGGCCCACCGAGGGCCAACACACACACGCACACACACAGTAATACTGTAACCCGAATCTGTGCCCATAGCCGCTGCTCCGACTGACGTCACCACCTTCCTGCCAGGACCGCTGGGAGGAGCGCGTGTTCCTTCCTTCGTGTGTGCATGTGTGTACTGTGTGTGTGTGTGTGTGTGCGTGTGCATGTGTGTACTGTAAGTGTGTGTGTGTGTGTGCATGTGTGTACTGTTTGTGTGTGTGTACTGTATGTGTGTGTGTGTGCGTGTGCATGTGTGTACTGTAAGTGTGTGTGTGCATGTGTGTACTGTTTGTGTGTGTGTACTGTATGTGTGTGTGTGTGCGTGTTTTCTTAATCTGTCTTTGACAATATCACACTGAACTATGCGTTGGACCCATGATGTCTGATGCGTAAAAATATATATTTTTTTATCTTAAAAATGTAACATTGATAAATATGTAGCGTTGGTATAATTTGTCCATATTTTGATTATTACTGACTTATTATTACTGGATTATTATTGTTTCAGAACGTTTAATAGGCCTACATTGAATTCAGTTCAGTTTGATTCATTAAATGCATCTAGTGGACGAACCATAATGCATAACACATAAAATATAGCCTAGCACAACTTGTATCTGCAGATCTAAATTTAAACCATGAAAAAAAATCCCTCTCTGTCTCTGTCTCTCTCTCGTACAGTACAGTTTGATGCTTGTCAGGCTGAGAAATGAACGATCCACAGGGGAGTGGGACCATCTTCTAGTTTCCTGGAGGGATATCCTCTAAGTGATGGGAAACTATATCCCACCAAACACACACGCACATGCGACCAGGTCCATGCTTCTCTACTTATTTATCACTGTCTCTTTGTGTCTCGTATGCAGTCCATTGTCTGGTGCAGTTCCCTCAGAGAGGCTGGAAGAAAGCTCTGTGGATGGTAATGACTTTCTCCGCCCAGTCGCCCATGAAGACGTGTTTGTGGGGAAATATGGAGGACACATGCAAGCAATTAAAACCGGACCAATTATGAGCTCACGTTTATTTAAACTCAGAGTGCGACATCTAGCGGAGGATCTGGAAAAAGCAAGTCAAAATATATAGATTGAAATATCAACACTGTGAGGAGCTATGACGAACCAAACTATGACTGTCTCTCCTCCTGCCGTATTATTTATATTAGGATAGACATTTCTCGTTATTAATGTTTTGTTTTTTTTTAAATTGAGTCTATCTATCTATCTATCTATCTATCTATCTATCTATCTATCTATCTCCAGAAACCTTTAAGTGTTAGCTTGCTTTATTGTTTAGATACATTTCTGTGGCTTGTTGTTATGGTATTACCGCAGAGGAAATAGACTGGAAGGATATGCACATGAAGCAGTATTCAGCTGTTTTTTTCTTTCTTCTTTTTTTTTTTTTTAAGGAACTAACAGTTTTGCTTTAGGCGTGCATATTAACGGAAGCTTGCTGTCTAACCAGCTCACTGAGTACAATATTACTGTCCACAGCTAAACCTGCTCTGCAACAATATCTCCTCCAAAGCTGATTCCCAGCTCATATACAGCAGTTTAGCTAAAGTGAACAAAAATAATCCAGTTATTAAGCACTCTCATCTGAGAAACTGACAGGACACTTTTTTTTTTTAAGAGAGTAAAAATGTTTTTCTTTATTTTGCACTAAATAATATGGATTCTCTTGTACTCTTTCAGTAGTAGCCCTGCTCCTGAATCTGACATAATAATAATAATAATAATAATAATAATAATAATAATAATAATAATAATAATTTCCACATTATTTGCATAATTTGCATATACCCAATTTATTAGTTAGATTAACTGTTTGTTGTTAGCATTAGCCAGCTCAGTAAATTTTGCTTGCCCATGCAAAATTTGACACTGACATGTACCTGCACATAATTCTATTTAACTCAAGTTTTTAATATATTAGGCTTTATGGCAGTGCATTCTCATACCACACTCTAAAAAACACTTAAAGACAGCTCACATTGGGTTAATTCTAACCCAATGGATGGGTAAATATAGGACAGAACACAATTTGGGCTAAACTAACCAATCAAGTTGGGTTGTTAGTTTTAACCCAGTAAATGTGTTGTTTTTCAACCCAAATGATAGTTTCATTTTTACAAAAAACGCTTTGTTAATTTTATTTCATAAATGGGTTAATATTTTCAGGGTTATTTTTTACCCTTTGAAAATGTCAAATATACCACATTATAAACAAATATATGAACATTTATTTATACACAAGACAGTAGTCAGAAATATATTGCTAGAGCTGCTAAAGTGATGTTTATATATAGACTCTGAAGTAAATGACCCAAATAAGTCGAAAACATAATATTTTGATCAAAGTAGACATTTAAAACATCCAAAAAACTGAATAACCAACTTACGATCCAGTTGTCATTACAAACAAGTAAGCCAAAGCTAACGAAGATAGAGGTGCATTTAACGTCATGTAAACTGGACTGTTATCACACATTTTTGCTTTTTCTAGTGTACAGTAATGGTTTTATGAATAAATATATTGATACAAACCTTCACTCAATCATGTGTTAATTTTAAAAACACCTGGGTGTCTACACATTTTGTGTTGCTTTTAACACATGCTGTGTGTTAATACAGTTCCACACAAAGAAGTGTTAAAAAATAACACAAAAAATAATGTAGATATGTGTTGTTTATACTTTTTCCCTACAATTATCCTAAAATGCTATTTATTTGTATGCTAAAATTCTATTAAAATGCTCACAAAATAAACAAACAATTGCATGAAATTCAGGTGACATGTATTAAAATCATTCAAACATTTGACAGATGTAAGAATTGGAGTTGATGCATCTTCTTACAAATTTCCCTGCCATCTGGGAAGACAACAGTCCCGCTCCCTTCCATCTGAAAAGCTATAAAAGAGCAAAGAGAGTGTTGGTTAGTTGTTATCTATAAAATATTGACAAATGCCTTTGGGTTTTAACTGAGAAATTGTGTTATAGAATCACAAATTGTGTAATTTTGGAAACGTGACTTCCACTCTCCTAATGAACAAAATCACTAAAAAGTACACATAGTTACAATAGTGATGTAACCACTAATAATGCACCCCTACAGAAGATCAGTCCTTCTGGCTATAACCGGAGACGGAGGCGTTCCCTCCTCCAATACTCTGCTGCTCCAACCCATGAGGAGTGCCATCTGAGACATAACTCACCTCAAAAGCTGACTTAACTCTAAGCCTTTTTTAAATGTTGGCTCAGTTTGCTGAAATAATACTAAGAACTCCTTTGTTGGACTTCACAGGGTTTTCTGCAAGCACAAAAATGAGAAACAATTGCTACCTTGTCCAAGCAGCCGGAACTTCCTTCTCCATACTTTATCAGAGAGACAGGACTAAAGGCGAAGGCATCTGGAGAGAATGGGTGTTTGGGTAAAATGGGTCAGGCAGTTCTGTCATGTAAGAAAGAGAAGCAAGGGTTCAAGTAAGATGATAAGCATGTGGGTTTAAGATAAAAATATGAAATATACTTGCGCAGTTCTGCATTAATTTAGGATATTTCTCATTCTTAAATCTCTCTGGTATCAGACAAGGCTCTCTACCTGACCTGCAGCACAGGGCATATCACTTCTTCAAACCTTTGGAAAAGCAATGGGTTTATTCAGGACTCTGTGTTTTCGAGCAAAAGGAAAGAGGACAGAGAACCTTAAATGTTGGCTAAAAAACATTCACCAATAAGGCTCTATAAAGGAAATGAATTGAAAGAAGAGGCTTTTGTGAAAGCTGGATGTGAAATTCTTGGACACTAGTCTGCTCAACGGCTTACATACAGTACTTGAAGCTGAATACTGTACGTGTATAGTGGGACTGTGTATATGTGTATAGTATAGTGTACTGTACAATACTTGTATCAGTGTGTCTTCCATCGATAATGAAAAAAAGCAATTATATATTATGAAAATTAGCTCATGTTACAGATGTGTAATGTGTATGTTTTTATACATCCAATAATGTCAGAGATATTTTTATACATGAACTAATATCAACATTGTATATTGAAATAAAATATTTAGCCATTACTTTGTACTTTGACAAGCATTTGTACCCTAAAAGGTACAGTTTAGTAGCTTTTTTCTGAGCGTGAACTGCTTAACTGCTTAATGATAAACTTGTGTCCATGTAAGTCAATTCAAAGTTAAAACCAGATTGCAACTTAGAAACAAAAGAAAAAAGAATGAAAGTTTTATTCATCTAAGCTATTAAGCACTCTGTCTATATGAAACATAAATGAGTAATAAATGAAACAGTCACATTTACAAGATAAGACAAAAGCAATCAACTACACTACAGCATGCAGAACATGTAGAATGCAGGCAAGACAACTCAATAAACAGTACAGCATGCTGCTGCAATACTTGCTTTCAGTATCTGCTCTGACCCTCTTGTGCAGCAATAACTGCAACTAAATATTTCCGGTGACTGTTGATCAATCCTGCACATCAGCTTGGAGAAATTTTAGCCCATTTCTCAGTACAGAACAGCTTCAACTCTGGAATGTTGATGGGTTTCCTCACATGAACTGCTTGCTTCAGGTCTTTCTTCAACATTTCTATTGGATTAAGGTTAAGACTTTGACTTGGCCATTCCAAAACACTAACTTTATTCTTCTTAAACCATTTTTGGTAGAATGACTTCTATGTTTAGGGTCATTGTCTTGCTGCATGAAAAAACTTTCTCTTGAGATTCAGTTCATGGACAGATGTCCTGACATTTTCCTTCAGAATTCGCTGGTATAATTCAGACTTCATTGTTCCATCAATGATGGCAAGTCGTCCCGGCCCAGATGCAGCAAAACAGGCCCAAACTATGGTACTACCACCACCATGTTTCACAGATGGGATAAGGTTCCTTTGATGGAATGCAATATTTTCCTTTCTCCAAACATAACCCTTCCCATTTAGACCAAAAATTCTATTTTGGTCTCATTTATCCACAAAACATTTTTCCATTAGCCTTCTGGCTTGTCCACGTGATCTTCAACTGCAGATGAGCAACAATGTTCTTTTTGAAGAGCAGTGGTATTCTGCTCCTGATGATGGACTCTTAACATGTGAGAGCCAATGTGAGAGAGGCCTCTGACTGTGACTTGGTGGAGTCCAAACTCTTTAGATATGGTTCTGTAACCCTTTCCAGCTTGATGACCATAAACAACTGTTTTTCTGAGGGCCTCAGAAAACCTCTTTGTTCATGTCATGACACACTTGCACAAACATGTGTTGTGAAGATCAGACTTTGATAGATCCCCGTTCATTACATAAAATAGGGTGCTCACTCACACCTGATCATCATCCCATCGAATGAAAACACCTGTCTCTAATTTCACCTTCAAATTAACTGCTAATCCTAGAGGTTCACATCCTTTTGCCACACACGGATAGGTAATATTGGATCATTTTCCTCAATAAATAAATGACTAAGTATAATATTTTTGTCTCACTGGTTTACTTTTAGGACTTGTGTGAAAATCTGATGATGTTTTAGGTCATATTTATGCAGAAATATAGAAATGTTGGTAACACATTAGAATGCTGATCCATCATTAATGATTAACTACACAGAAAGAAATGAATAATGCAATATTAACATTCTAGTAACTACTACTTTTATCTAACTAGAAACTCTGATTAACGACTTAATAAGCAATAGTGCACAGATGAATGTGGTAGTTCACTATTGAATTCACTGTTCACTATATGAATCTTTAATATGACTCGGGAACAACGAGTTGTCTCAGAAAGTGATTCGTTCATTTTGTGCTGACCGCGCATGTGCAACAACATCCCCATAGGGTCTGTACAGGAAACAGAAATGATTAGTTCACCTCTCGAGTCCTTGGGTCTGAGTCATATGTTCTTTTGTCATGTGACGTGACAGCTGCATTGGATACAGAAATTAGTTAATAATTCACAACCATCCATACAAACAAGCACGTAGTTAGTTTTATTTTTCTCTTACAGTTACGTGATGCATTTCTGGTCTGGTGTTTTTTATTTCTTACAATTTATGTATTTGTGAATTTCTGTCATGATGGTTATTTTCCATAACACTGAATGTAGTAATAAAGAGTTGGTTAATACGTAAAATTTTATCTGTACGATGGGGGAAATCACTTGGATAAAGCAAAGATTGAGACTTGTTTACAGTGGATTGTAATCTTCAGTAAATATCATAGCCAAATCATCATAGCCATATACAAAAGGAATGGGAACTATATTGACTTGACTATTACTAATTTTGGAACAGCTGTAATTGATTTTTCTCTAATACATCCCTTTGTTATATGATTTTTTTGTGTTATATTCCTTTGTGTTATTACTGAATAAAAATCAGTTAAAAAAATAGAAATGTAGTGTTATGTATTTAGGATTCATGCATAATTTTGAGTCACTTACTATGTTTCTTAGTCTATAATGAATCATCTAAAAAGTTTACAAGTTGTTTTTTAACTGAAAAGTCACATGTAGTTAGCTAAAGTATATCACAATATAACTTCAATGTGGAGTTATTTAATAATAGAGATTGTCTGTAAAACCTAATCTAATCTAATAAAAGGCAGACAAATCCAAATCGTAATCCAAAATGTAGTAAAGACAGGCAAAGGGTCGGGCGATCGGCAAACAGGCATAAACGGGGCAAAGCAGGAATCAAAGTCACGGTCACAGAAAACAGGGTCAAGACACAAAACAAGAAACATGAACTATGACTATGAACTGGGAGTGGAAAAACCAGCGTGGACTAAATGAACTAATCTAACGTGAAACTAACTATATAACTATATCTATCAAGAAACATAACTTAACTAATCTAATGTAATACTCCACGCCGTGTACTGGGAGGCGCACGGTATATGTATATATCAAGCATAATCAGCGCTAAGCGCTGACAGCTGAAAACAATAAAGCCACACCCCAAACAACAACCAATAACAGAACAGGGAGGAGACAGAACAGAAACAAAACAAATGCACGTGTACATAGTAAACAATGTCCCAGTTGTCAACAATCGAAGAGCATGCGCTCACTGACCACTTGTGTACGTAGCTTGTGCATGATCTCTCCTAGCACGCTGCCAGAAGGGGAGATCGTGATAACTGTACACATTCTTGAATTGTTGTTTATTGTTTATTTTTTCCCCCAGCAAAGCTTTAGAGCAAATTGGATAACTATCCAAAAATGAATGAATTAAATCAATTTAAGTAAAAGTAAATTAAAATTAAAAGGACATTATAAAGCCACAGAACATAATAACCATAACCATATAACTTAAATCACAATATAAAGCCTAAAAACAATATTGCACAACAAGCTGGGCTTTTCAAATAAATAAATAATCTTATAACACACTGTGTCTATATTTTCAGGGCCTGCTTTAAGGCATGTTTGCATTCAAAAGAACAAGCTCCTGGACCTTGGATGGGTTGAGCCTGTTTCTTCTGTCTGAGATAATCTCCCAGTCTTAAAATAAACTCTTTCAGATGGCACAGATGGCCACAATGCAAAGTCTAGCCTTCATGACCTCAGAAAGGCTTTGCACACAGGTGAACATCTCCTCCACCATACCAGAGCGTCTGACGTGCGACATAACAGTGGCTCTGCAAGGTATGCTTGCATCTCCATCATAGCATCTGACATAGCTGAAGTGGTAGCAGACAGCCTCAAGCTTGCTACCCTCTCATCAAAGTCTTCCCAAACATGGCCCCTGCACTGGCAGTTGCACCAGAATCTGGAGGATTCTCCTCTTCACTGTAAGTTGGGTTAATAGCTGCTGCAGCTGCTGTAACCCTGTTTACTGTCTCTTCTGCTGCCTGGTGGTTGACAGAGGCTTTATTTTTGGACAAGGTATTTGATCAAGGTAGAGGGTTGCTACACAGCAGCGATGGTCTTTCAGGGCTGAAACAATGTTCTGGCATTGTCTGTGACACAAGCAACAATTTTGTTACCCACACCCCATTCATTTGTAACCCTGGTCAGCTCATTGCCAGGTGAGCAGCAGTGTGACTGTCTGTCAAGACAAAGCAGTCCAGGAGATAGGAGGTAATCTGAAAACCCTCTATGAAATGGCAAGTCACAGCCATGTAACTTGTGGTAGTCACAGAGGTCCAGCAGTCTGTTGTGAGACATACAGCAGAGGCACTCTTGATTTTGTCCATTATGTCAGCTCTTAACTTGTCATACAGCCTAGGCATTAAAGATTTTGTTAGTGTTTTTCTGCTAGATAGGCTGTATGATCGGTCCAGAAGATGTGAATATTCATTAAAGCCCTTATGCTCCACTATAGAAAATGGCTGAAAGTCACAAGCAATTATTTTGACCAGAGCCTCATCTAGTTTGCTTTGTCTTTTTATAGATCCATTTGTCTTGTCATAAAACTGCTCATAGAGGTTTGCTGTTGTGGCCTACTTGGCCTAATATAATATATACCTGCTGGTATAGTGGATGCTGTAGATGTGGGACACTTGCCAGCATAAGTAGTTGAAGATCCAGCTGAAGAGGTGCTGGTGGTGGAAACAGCTCCAGCTGCTGCAGGGCCACCATATTCACTCTCTGTTCTAACTTGTTTTA
The DNA here is from genome assembly GCF_001660625.3 of Ictalurus punctatus. Classification (NCBI taxonomy): domain Eukaryota; kingdom Metazoa; phylum Chordata; class Actinopteri; order Siluriformes; family Ictaluridae; genus Ictalurus; species Ictalurus punctatus. The sequence continues at coordinate 16,730,788 of NC_030434.2, read as the reverse complement.
ACAGCACAGTTAGATGTGAAGTTTTAAGGCGTCTCCTTTAAGTGCTTCCTCCTTTAGTGGATTTTTTTTTTTTCAGTGGCTCAAGCTGACACAAAATGAGTCCAAACATCACTCCTTTTTCTAGATGTGTTAAAATCTGCCTGAGTCTCTTCTCTATTTCTCACCTCGTGCAAAACATGGGGAATGGATGTGGAAGGGTCACTGTTCCCTTGGTGACAGCCTTGAGTGACAGTTGCACTTCAACTGAACCATTGACTATTGGCTAAACCCTTGTTTGATCCAAACACATTACATTTCTATGTAGATCATTTAACTCCTGTTTTATTTACATTTGGGTAACAACTTCTATGTTGTTGAAGTTGAGTTTAGCATTAAACTTTAACTGTAATATTTTAAACCAATATTAATGATAATATTAATAATGGTTTTTGCTTTTATGTTATATATATATATATATATATATATATATATATATATATATATATATATATATATATATATATATATATATATATATATAAACATTTCTGTTTCCGATACTGCATGGTGCATTGCCTATGGGGCGGTCACGGGATGAACGAACGACTTGAACCTGAAGACTCGAGAGCTGAACTAATAATTTCTGTTTCTGGGGAACAGATGTGACAAATGTGACATGACAAAATACAAACGTCTCGGATAGGGACTTGAGGTGAACTAACAGACTGCATAGCCTGAAGACCTAATGCTAAGCTATTAATTAATCATTTCTGTTTCTCATAATTTGGCCGTGGCTGCATTAGCCACACATTTATTTTTAATTCCAATTGTGATCAACTTTTGCGTAAGTACTAGATGTGTTAAGGGAATTTAACATGTAACATTTTAATTATATTCTGCTGAAATGAACGAAATAACTTGGGAAAAAAAGATTTGTTTATTTTGCTGAACGAGATTCAAAGATCTGAGTTAGTAAAACGATCCGAACTTCCCATAATAAACAAAAACAACCATAGGCACATTTATACAGACGGACTTGTCCACTTTAGACACACAGAGGGGAAACAAAACACTACAAACTTCAAAATACAACATTAAAGACAAGGCAGTAATTGAAACAAAAATAGAAACAAACAAACAAATAAATAAATACATAATTATGAATAAGAAAGTAAAGAAAACGAACACAAAGCATCCCACTCTCCACTTGCAAGCGGAACTGAAAATAGCAGTGAATGCGGTGTACCAGTCCTTTAAGTGCACGAATCAGCCATCCACTCCTCAACTCATCCCACTCGACTGTACAGCACAACATAAACTAGCATGTGTGCACTCCAACTAGTTCAATGATGCACTGGAATTAATAAAGTATTTGAATGAAACATAAACTGACTCTTAATATGTAGTGATTACCTATATGCAAATATGTAAACAATTGAGTGAATTAGGGCTGCAACTAATGATTATTTTGATAGTCAATTGATCTGTCGATTATTTCCACAGGTCCCTTTGCACCCCTGTGATACCATAGAGTAGTCCATGGAGACTAAATATATTTGCTGGGGCACTGCTTCTAGGCAGAACCCTTTTGGCGAAAACACGGAAGGACACACAATACAATGACAATAAAACATGAAATGTGCATAAGAATGTTTTATCTTTCACACTTGGACAGGAACTCCTAAAACACAAACATGGAGCAAAAAAGGTTCATGCTTAATGTTTACATCTGAAATGGTTCACTTCCAACATCCATGTATTAAAAATGGTGTGTGTGTGTGTGTGTGTGTGTGTGTGTGTGTGTATATATATATATATATATATATATATATATATATATATATATATATATATATATATATATATATATATATATATATATATTCCCTGCAGGTTCATGCATTGGTCCTGCACTGGGTCTACATACAAAGCCATGGCATAACATCATCACATAATCACCAGAGTTTGAATAAAATAAGCAACTTATTATTTACATTTTGACTTTCAGACAAGCTGTATTTTCCAGTTCGGATCCCAGTGCATCTCTACAGCAGATCTAGTCAAATGTTTGTTTCTGCCTGAAGCCCCACAGCTTCAGTAGTAAATCACTGATTTTTGAGATAAGGGATAAAACATGTCCTACACAAAAAAGTCATCTTTGTGTTAAAAATGAAGAAATTCATAAAAATATGAATACTTAAAAAGTTAAATCCAAAGGTAAACTGTACACTCTGGGCATTTAACTGATGTTAACTATATACATGTCTAAGACTGGACTAAGAAACAAGAAAAACAAATTAGCCTACATTTTTTCAAAGATATTCTCCTCTCCCCATCGCCACGCTTGTTAATATAAAAATAAATGCCTGTGGCTGTGGCTACAACTCCAGCGGCACACAGTAGGGGGTGCAGCGGATGATCCGCTACTCGAGAGAGAACTAAATCAAATAAGTCTAGCAGATCAGCCTAATACGAATACTAATACTATTCAGAGCACATTCAAAGCAAAGTACACGTGAAAGTTCAGTGGTGATCTGGAAGCATCGCATCCTTTCCTGAGAATTTCTGGGGCCAGAATTAGAATATGTTGCAGTGGCCATCTAAGAACTCTGGAGCTGAACCTAATGAAATTCTGAACTTAAGTTGGTTGTCCACTTGAACAAACATAAGAAAATAAAAGACCTTGACATTTTGACTGTTCAAGAAGCCATACAAATAATTTCCAACCATGTTAGACATTACAAAAGGGGCTCAGTGCGAGTATTCTCTCCAGGTGAACTTTCAACAGATAGACCTATTAGTGGTATAGGGTGCCAATAATTTTGTGAACGGTGTTTTTCAGAAAGAAAATGTAAATAACATGTTAATACAAATCTATCTTATGTTCCCTTATGTATATTTAAGCTAAAAATATCAATGTTATACTTCTAGACATTTGTACTTATTATTATTATTATTATTTTTATTATTGTTAATTAATTCCTTAATAGTATTTGCATATGAGTGACAGACAATAAAACCTAGGTGGGCTTGTGTGATGCAAAATGTGCATTGAGGGTTTATTCATAAGATTGACCACAAGAGGGCGACAATCACACACTTCTTCTGTGCAACGTAAAGTCCATACAAATGGAAAAGGTTAATCAGCGCGTTTATTAGCTCGTTTATTTTTGTTATCAATTAGTACATGAATTGTAAAAAGAAAAAAAAAGAAAAAAAAAAAAAGAAAAAGCAATACTCAAAATTGCATGTCATATAAATGTTGAGTGTTTCAGAATATCACTAATTTAAAAGAATTATACAGACTGTTCCTGTGTAGCACTGCATTGCAGCAAAAACGTCAGAAAAATTGCCAATGTGTTCATAAACAGGATTAATGTATTAGATAGATAGATAGATAGATAGATAGATAGATAGATAGAGATACTCCCCCCCACACACACCACCTAGTGGTCAAATGTTTTAACAATGTAAACAGAAAAGTTATAGGCTAACCGTGTCATTCAAACAAACAAACACACAAACAAAGAAACAATAATAATAATAATAATAAAAAGGTTGCGTGTCCACCTTGTTTATGTTTATTACACCCATGACAGTATTTCATGCGCATCTTCTCAAGTGTAATAGTCAGTGTGGCTAGAAAGAAATCAGCTTCACTTTCTGCATATCACTATTTTTGATAGATTTTTGTGTATTTTTCTTATGACCATCAGAGGTGCTGTTGTGCTTGAGTCCAAATATCAAAATAGTCACCCTTAAGACATTTCATAATAACCTGATGTGGATACAAGAAGAGAAATATTTTATAAAGAGGTGGAAAATTCTAGAGTAATTGTATTTTATACGGTACTTAAATACTATTATGGAAGACTTGTACTTTACTCAAGTACATTTTCAAGAGAAAATAACAGTTGTTACTCCTTACATTGTCATTTTCTCATTTGAAGTACATGTAAAAAAATAAAAATAAATAAAAGAACAAAACAAAATAATAAAAAAAAACTCCACATCAAATACCATGAGATTGTTTTCACTATTTTTTTTCTTGCCCAGTTGCTATACTGATCAGATGTGTTTTCACTTTTTGAAATATTGAAATAATTAACTACATTTATGGAATTGGGCAGTAACCCTTATCCAGAGCAACTTACATTAATCTCATTTCTACAACTGAGTAGTTGAGGGTTAAGGGCCTTGCTCTGGTGTCAGCTTGGCAGTGCTGATATTTGAACTCATGATCTTCCAGTCAGAAGTCAAATGTCTGAGATACCACTACCCTCACCCTCACGCCCATTTAAAATAAGTAAATATTAATGTCTGTAAATATTAATAATTGAATACTTGAGTATGTTTAAATGGAGATTTGTATTGCTTGAGTATATTGAAATGGAGATTTGTATGGCAGAGTATGTTTAAATGAAGACTTGTATTGCTGAGTATGTTTAAATGGAGATTTGTATGGCTGAGTATGTTTAAATGGAGATTTGTATGGCTAAGTATGTTTAAATGGAGATTTGTATGGCTGAGTATGTTTAAATGGAGATTTGTATTGCTTGAGTATGTTTAAATGGAGATTTGTATGGCAGAGTATGTTTCAATGGAGATACTGTTTGACTTTCACTCAAGTAGATTTTTGGCTCCATGTTCTACAATTAGTTGAGTAATTTTCCACTGCTGGTTGTACTGATGTATTTTTATCTTTGAAAGAGAGGGGGTTTAGTCCTGCTAGCCATTCCTGCTCTCAAGTGATCTTATATTTTCTTAAAAACAGACATATGGTCTGTGTGTTTTTGCTATACACTGAAGACATTTGAGTTTGAGATCAAAAGATGAATATGAGACATTGGATCAGAATTTCAGCTCTCATTTCCTGATATTTACATCTAGATGTGTTAAACAACTTAAAACATTTTGTTTGAACCTACTCATTTTTCAAGTGATCAAAAATATTGGAACATGTGACTAACAGGTGTTTCTTGTCCAGATGTGTCCTGTTAGATTGACTGTTTAAACACTTAATAGCTCTGAATGTTTACTCTTGGGTTGAGCATCATAAAAGGAGAATGCAACAGTTTGATGTCAGTTGTGCTGTGTTGATCTCAGTGGGTCACTAGCTTGATGCAGTTATTGATGCAAGTGTGGAGAACCTTCTTCTTCTTCTTCTAAAAAAAACCCCTACTTTTCCTGGGGTTTTCATGCCAAAAATAGACTTTATTATAAAAGCAACAAAGTCTGAGCTGATCTGCAGAAACTAACTGACTCAGTATCGGTACATTCTTTTATAAACTTAAAAAAAAAGACTCTCTATTGCTCATCTCTCTGCTATGTGATAAGAGTATAAAGAGCCTTTTAGCAAACTAACACACACGCATGTCCATGAACATTGGTGCTTCTTCTCTAACAAGCATGCTGCACAGATGGCCTTACCAGTCCTTTGTGTATGTGCACATTCTGTAATGTTCTAACCTCTGCAGTTAGAAAAATAAGACAGTGATAATGGATGCACACTAAGGAATAAAAAATACCAAGCTAGCAAAAAGATACAGAGGACAGGCTCAAGTGTATTCGAAAAAGACACAAGCTAGGAGTGAGAAATGTGTCTTCAGTGATTTCCCACAAGCTAGAGTTACATTCATTTATCATACATGATTAACATGCATGAATACTCTCCCATATCTCCTACACCAATTATACATGATTAGCTTATACTTTGATTTATTAAAATATTCCATACAAGCAAAGCAACCAAATAATAAGTACTATTTACTTTAAGACTACCTGCTCCAATACTTTTGCTCACATAAGGATTGGGTGGTCATCTAGATGTAGATATCAGGAAATGAAAGCTGAAATTCTGATCTATCTTCTCATAGTCATCTTTTGACAAAACCCAAATTTCTTCAGTGTTTAGCAAAAACAAACGAATTGGCCTTGCTGTTCCAATACTTTCTGTATGTGTAGACACTATACATTAATTAAACAGAGTTACAGAGTTCCTTATAAATGAGAGATACACGTTGTATGCATCATATTTTCATGCATTTTTTTTTCTTCATGCATACCAGGGCAGTCTTGCTTACACAGGTCAAACAGGTGTTCATTGCACTCTGTCCGACCCCTGTTCTACCCACACGTACTGCGCATGCGTAAAACATTCTCGAGCCGGATTATGGCATATCTGAAGACCCGCCCATAATTTTGAGCTACCTTTTGCCTTTATAATTGCGAATTTGGATGTTAAATGTAAGTGAGATAAATCTAGTTTGAATTAAATTAATTTCTTAAATTAAAATGCTAACAAATAATATTTTATAGTAAAAATGAGTCTTTACCAATATAATACTTATGTGATTGCAAACGTGGTACTAATAAACACCACCACAGACATTTGAAGCTTACAAGATGTGCTACTCCTCTTTCTACATCTGTTACTAAGGTGGTACTTCTTTCTGAGAAACAAGCACATTTCGTTAGATTAACATGACAGCTTGAACTACCTCTTGCACATCCTGAGCGGGTAGGACAGATCGACAGAACACCGGAAACTTATGAAAATACATTTCCCGTGATGCAACAGCCCGACTTCCGTCACATGGACTGAAGTGAGCTGATTAAAATGCAGCCTCCGAGCTGGCTGAGTGTGTGTGAGAGTGTGTGTGAGAGTGTGTGTGTGAGTGTGTGTGTGTGTTCACTGTGATCATGGTTCCTGTGACAGACCCCTGCTCCTTCTCTTCTTTCTCCCAGTGTGTTACTCGCCATGTGAACCTGTATTATCATGTAGACTTCGACAGCCATGTGCTGAAAGGGAAGGTCGCTCTCACAGTGGAGGTTCTGCAGGATAAATTCTCAGATCTGGTAAAATCTCTCTACTATATTATACACTGTTTTCCTCCAGGCAAAGCTAGCTAGCTACGAAGCTGTAAAGCTGTTCTATTAAAGCAAGCAGCTGTGTGTAGTGTAAGCTGTGTTGTGTAAAGTGTATATTGTTAGAAATGTTTACAGTGGCTCTGTCACACCTACAGGAATATCTGTGATTTCTGCTTGTCTAAACCAGTGCAAGATTGATCTTACTTTCATATAGCCAATATTCACTGGATTTCTGAAAAGTGTGTCAGCTCTATTGTGTAAGACTGTGAATTGAAACTGATTTACAGTGCTGTATCCAGATAGAATTCTGTCTGCATTTAAGATTGTAAATATTTTACTCCAGCAACCTCATGGACACTTATAAAATGCACTTAGATATGGATTGATGTTACATCCCCGGTTTTGTGTCATGTTTCTGGGCTTTAAGCAGTTCTCTGCACTACTATCTCACTTTAAATCTCCACATACAACCACAAAAGTCACGCAAGGTTTATTTGCACGAAGCGGTATTTATTCCACCGGTTTTGCGACAAACCCCGCCTCCTGAGCTTGCATTGGCTAGTCATCCACAGCGTTCTGTAGTATGATTAACTAGTTGTTCACAGCCTGTGAGCCGTGACGTGCTATGATTGGATGCTTATTTACATATAAAAATGGCTTAAACGCCGATTTGAACACAGGGCCAATCCGATTGCAGGAGGCGGGGTTTCTCTGAGTATGATTGGGAAAAATAACGCATGCATAGTTCGCCAGGTCTGTGATGAACTTTGGCTCGGGTGTAGAGTGATAAAATCTGATAATAGCAGCCACATTTACTCCACTTTGCTCGAAAGTAATTATGAATGACAGAAAAATTTCACCTTTAAATATATAAATGCTCAGTAGCACAGAGGGCGGATTTCACTGTGGACTTCTTAATTACTTCAGTCTATTTATATCCTCCAAATACACACTACCATAAAGTATGTGCAAGAGAGGCCTTTAAATAAGTGTTATTTTTGTTTCCCATCAAGTTATTAATAACTTTTATTTATTTATTTATTTATTTATTTATTTATTATTAAACTACTAGAAATTCAATAATAATAAATGATGACAATATAATATTACATTATATTTGTATTCTTACTACTTTGTTATAAAAAAAAAAAAAGTGTATTGGCTAAATTACATATTATAGGATAAAATAAGTTTCCAATACTGGAGTATTTGTGTATTGGAGGAAATCTTTTTATATTTTGTCTCCAATTAAAAAAAAAAGTTTTTAAAATACAATGTTGTCGTTCAGAATAATGCATTATAATTGCAGCATTATTAATTTAAAGAAACATAAGTAAAAAACAAAGAAACATTACATAGTAACTATCTTATTAGTGTGTTATTAGAATAAGGGTTTTAGAATAAGGGTGCCTCTTTTCAAAGCCCTTTTGTCTTTGACCTGTATACTATTAGCAGTATATCCTATCTAAATCTGTTGCATCATACTCTTAAAAACAAAAAACAACCGGTTAATTAACTAATGCACTGAATCCACATGTTCAGTTTTTGATATTATAATGATATCATGGCTGTGGGTTTCCCTGCTACTCGATACTGATCTGATATTGATTTCCCCACAATAGGAAGGCCTGTTCTCTTCCTAAGTTACCTGAAATTTTAGAGACTCTATGATGATGTGCGGTAAGACAAATGGTGTCATGTGTTAGTCAGCATAATACATGTCAGTGTATTGAAATGGAAACTACATTAAATCCAGTCCAATGTTTATGAGCTCTGATAAAGATATTCAGTGTGGGATCGGTGCAATAATACAAGTAAACTCGCCTGTATTCAGAACTCAGTAGTTATTTAAACTGAAAGCTTGGTACTTTGTTCAGTGTTAAAGTTGCTCCATTGATAAATTGCTGGCATTACACCCTTCATAAATCACCTTCTGTCTTCTAGACTCTAGATACGATTGACCTAAAGATCTTCAAGGTATCAGCCAATGGCCAGGCTGCCAAGTTTACCCTGGGAGAGAAGCAGGGTTATAAAGGCAGCCCTTTGGAGATCAGCCTGCCCTTTGAGCTCTCACGGTATCACCACACGCTTCATCTCTGTAGTTTAGGCTGCTCATATAGGGCTGTAGTTTGGGAAGTTTATTAGTGAGACTGTTATTCTGGTGTTATTTTATTTTTTTCATCAAAGGCTGTTTGCAGAGGCAAAAAAACCTGTAGAAACATAGTATGCACACATTGTGTCACAGGTTTCTGTAAATTAACATGGTTTTAGTATTCAGCAGCATGTAAATCGCACATTTATAACATTTCCAACTAATTTTTGCCAAGCATATCAGAACCATGTCATTACAGGATCCTGAAATGTTGATTTATGGGTGAACATGAGATTACCACTATAATGTACATGAGTACTGAAGTTCTGATCTGAACAGCGTGATGTACAATGATGATGTGTGTTCAGTGGGCAGCATGTGATTGTGGAGATCGAGTTTGAGACATCTCCAAAGGCTTCGGCTCTGCAGTGGCTCGCTCCTGCACAAACCGCTGGGAAAAAGCACCCGTACCTTTTCAGCCAGTGCCAGGTATGTCCTCGCATGCTGTAAGGTCAAGATGTCATGAATTAAACGCAATAGGCATGCTCTTTTGGGAAAATAATGATTAAGAGGGTGGTATGTTATAGCTTGAAGCAAGTTAGTTCCCATTATCACTTCTGTTTTTTGCAGCTCGAAGTAGTTGTTTTCTCACCAGCCTCTCTTTCTCTCTTAAGGTTAATTGGACAAAAACAAAACACAACTTGTCAAGAAAAATTCAGCTTGTCATGTCACAGGAAAACCACAAAAGCTCATAAGCAATGTGGTTGTATCACACATTTCTGCAAGTCCAGTGCTAGTTTTTCAACACAAATATCTGTGTTATCACTACTGTATATCAGTTTCATTAGTTTTATGACCATCATTGATCTGTGACCTGGGTGTTAAAGAACAAGAGTGCATAAGGGTAGTGCTTAATGTCATTAACTTTATAAGATAATCATATGCAGGGTGTCTCAGAAGTCTCCATACGTAGGGGAAATTAAAACTTTTTAGCAAAATGTAACTTTATTTACAAAACATCCATTACACGATTGCCATTTCTCAAATTGTATGTATGTATGTATATATATTATATTATATTATATTATATTATATTATATTATATTATATATTTTTTTATATATATAAAATGAGAACTTTTGGAAGACATTTTGCTAAATAGTGTTCATTGCCCCTATGTCTGTCTTTTGGGACACTGTGTAATTATAATTGAAACACTAATGCACTAATGGTGTATCCCTTGAAAAGTGCATCTATACTGCATTTACCCTAACTGCAGTGTTCTTGAAAGGACTTTTATGGTTTGCCATCTTAATGAAACCAAAACAAATATAACCCTGACTAATGCTCTAACAAATTATTTAAAGCTGCCATTTGAAATTTTTAAATGTTCTTTTAGAGCTGTAGTATTTACCTTTTAAAATACTTTCATGGAATCAGAGCTGCTCAGTCCTAATCCTGAGATTAGGTGTACATATATACATATATTTCATACAGTTTTTCTATGCACATGGTTCACTTTTTCATATTTAAAATGAGTTTCAATGTAAGATGAATGCAACCACACACCTAAGGCTCTCTTCTCTGGTGCACAAGTCACCAAGCTCTGTAATCTTTACTTTAATCCAACAGGCTACTCACTGCAGGTCTATGCTTCCCTGTCAGGACACTCCATCAGTGAAACACACCTACTATTCCCAGGTAGCACACTCAACCTCACATACAGCTGCCGAAAACTAGCAGTTCTTAATATACTTCCATCATTTTTTATTTTGCCATATTGTACAACCCTAGACCTAAAACAGTGTTCTTAAACAGGTTATGAATGAAATATCTTTGTGGTTATTTACTTTAATTTCTCTTACACTTTCAGGGAAATTAAACACTTAATTTAAATAAATGTATTTAAATATATTTTTTAAATAAAAAAACCTGTCACAATTATTCTCACCTTTTTTTTTTTTTTTTTTAGGACTTTCTGAAACCTCCCTTTGCTAACATGAAAGCACAGAGTCTCCTCGTAATATAGTTAATGAGTTTAATACAGAATCATTTCAGTGGGGTTTACTGTGGGTCAAAAGCTTGATTCTGTAGTCGCGGAATCATTTTTTGGAACTTTGTCCTGCTGGAAGAGCCAACCACAAGCCTCTTGTCAGAGGCAAACAGATTTTCATTCAAAAGCTCTTCTTGGAGTCCATGATGTCATATATCCCAAGGGCCTTTAGAGGACAAACAGCCCCACAATATCTCTAACTGGTTTTAGGATTAACATTCGCATGGATAAAGGGGGACTTGTTCGTTTAGTCAGTATATGTTGTATGTCTGTGTGTCATAGGTGTCAGTGCCCAAAGAGCTGATCGCACTTATGAGCGCAGTGCATGATGGACAGGAACCAGATCCGAGTGACAACAGCCGAATCATTTACCGCTTCCGACAACCAGTTAGTCAACATGCCTTACACGCTTTCTCCCTCTCTCTCCCTCTCTCTCCCTCTCTCTCCCTCTCTCTCCCTCTCTCTCTCACTTCATTCAAAATTAAGAGTGAATTTATTAAAAAGTTGATCATGAAATGAATATGCACTGAATAATGATAATCACATCAACACTGGAAAATTCTAAATGCACTGTTTATGATCATGAGCAAATTGTTTATGGTTCCTATATTATAGTGTTAGTTGGTTGGGAAATGTTAGTGTTATTCTTCAAGTAATTTAGTGGATGTTATTTAACTTTACAAAGTCACACAAAATGTGCAGATCCTAAAATTAAGAACTGGTGAAATGCTTTCCAAAAAGCGTCTGTTTTCCAGATTTTAATTTGTTGAAACTTTTACTTCCTCTCTTTTATCTTAATCAGTTGAGTATGGCTCTAAGACTTACCAGACAAGACACGTTCTTATATTTCTTCAGTTGAACGGAAGTCGCATTACTGCGGGCAGTTTTTAATGCTACAGATAAAACTGTGGTAAAATGTTTGATGTTGACGCATTGTAGCATGTACATCATTTCATGTGTGTGTGTGTGTGTGTGTGTGTGTGTGTGTGTGTGTGTGTGTGTGTGTGTGTGTATACTTGTGCATGCATATGGTTCTTTCTCAGGTGCCCATGCCTTCTTACCTTATTGCGCTTGTGGTGGGAGCCCTAGAAAGCAGGTAGTTTCTCTCGTCTTTCCTTTTGGCTTCTGTCTGAATTTCTGTTCATGTTAGAGATTCTGATCCAAATAGGAATACTCAGTATAAAATCCCCATTACTGCTGGATCGGACTTCATCTGCGTATGAGCAGCTGGTCTTGTATATAACCAAGATTCCTACGTGCACGTTATCTGACTGCTTATCTGACTCCTTAAAAAAGTTGAAAATGACATTTTATGAATGAAAGGCTTTAGTGAATTTAAAACCATTTCATTAAATTTGAATGGGCATGTTCTTATATCAACACCGGAAACATTCTTAACCTACATCACTCCCTTATGTTGAATTTAAAATGAAGATATTGGTTGTAAAAAAAAAACAAAAAAAAAACGCATACATCTGTGTAGTATTAGAGAGTCTGGGTGACATATATATCATTATTATTATTATTATTATTAATTATATGTAATATAATATATAATATATTAAAAATACTTTGTCACGCCTCACATCATCAGAGTGAGAGAAACTGAAAACCTCTGTGGTACATTCACACCCATGATGAGTGAAGATTAAAGCCTCATGCCTCTTTGGTGTTACAGATTATACCATATTTGATCAGGCAGCTGGTAAGGGTATATCTCAAGAGCAGTAGATTTGACTTGGCAGTGCTAGACGGTTATAAAAATGTGTCTCCTGTGTTGTACAGGGAGATCGGGCCCAGGTCCAAAGTATGGTCAGAGAAGGAATATGTGGACCTGGCTGCATTTGAGTTCTCTGAAGTAAGTGTGACACGATTTTGTGTGCTACGTCGAGTTCATGTGGGATTGATGGTTTGACGGGTCCTTTCTGTGTGTGCACGTGTGTGTACGTTAGACGGAGAGGATGCTGAAGATTGCTGAGAGTCTTGCAGGGCCATATGTTTGGGGACACTATGATTTGCTGGTGCTGCCGCCGTCTTTCCCCTATGGTGGCATGGAGAACCCCTGCCTCACATTTGCGACACCTACTCTACTGGTTAGCGCACATACCAACACAGTTTCCATCACACAGCTGTTCTTGTGGACCTAAGCATATTGTGCAGTCTGCAAGCCAGCTTCCCTTTTTCTACAGCACACACATTTAGGCCTGTTTGCAAAGTTGATTTAAATACACACAAGCCTACCTTTTCATTAAAAAAAAAAAAAGTATGACTTTGAACTAATAAGCCACAATAACTGGGATATTTGTAGAAATTGTGGTTTCTCACCTTCTTCATGAACTTGATTGCTAGACCTCTGTACTGTACGTCTGTGTATTTTACACGGCATCCTGTCTAACAACTGTTCTTGTGTTTATTTTCAGGCTGGAGACCGGTCACTTGCTACTGTAAGTCACTGTTTTTGTGTGGTGGCCCATTAAACTTTGGAAATGAATGAGTAATGAATTTGTGCCAAGCTATTATTGAATATCACTACATGAGTGGGGAATGTTTCTTCTGTGTATAAAGTGTATTTTTGTGTCTTTTGTGTATTGTTGATGTTGATATGTGTCTGATTGTAGGTCATTGCTCATGAGATTTCTCACAGCTGGACTGGAAACCTGGTGACTAATAAAACCTGGGAGCATTTCTGGTCAGTTATCATACACATACTATGACTTTATCATGTATGTACAGTCATGAGAAAAAATAAGTACACCCCATGGAAATGAAATTATTATTATTATATTATATTACATATTTGGACAAGCAAACATTTGATCCTCTCTGAAACAGTGCCTATTACTAAATTTGTTACAATCTGTCAAATGACATTGACATTTTGTAGTAATTTTCACAGTTTAAATTAACGTAAAAAAAAGATCAGTCACATGGGAAAAGTAAGTGTACCCCTACATTTATCACAACTTCAAATCCATATAATTAGAATCAGGTGTTCACGACTGGGTGCCAGTGGTTAGAAGCTGCTTAGGGAGTGCAGGTGGAACTTGTCTTATTTATACCCCTCTCATATCTAGTGTCTGGTGTTCCCTTTGTTATTGAGGTGTGTGGTGTCATCATGCCAAGATCTAAAGAGTTCTGTAAGGCCTTCAGAGAAAAAGGTTATGACTGCCTTTGAGTCTGGCAAGGGATTTAAAAAGGTCTCCAAATTATTTGAAAAGGAAAATAATGTACAAACAGCACAGATTTCAAATGACTACCAATTTGTCTAGGACTGATGCAAAAAGAAGTCTCTAAGAACCCCAAAATTTCTTCACAGGATCTGCTAGTATGTCAAAATGCATGTTTCTACAATCGGAAAGAGATTGCACAAATTTAACCTGCATGGGAGGCGTGCCAGGAAAAAGCCTTTGCAAGACTACAGTTTGCCTATGAGCATATAGGCAAAGACCAGGCCTTTTGGAATAATGTGCTCTGGAAAGGCGAATAAAAGAGTTATTTGGCTACAGTAACAGCAGACATGTTTGGCGCAGACCAAAGACAGCTTTTCAGGAGAAGTACATCGTACCAACTGTGAAGCACTCTGGTGGAAATGTTATGGTTTGGGGTTACTTCGCTGCCTCAGGGACTTGTATTCATTGATTCAACTAAGAATTCTGCATCATATGTAAGAGTGCTTGAAGATAATGTGAGACCATCAGTCCAAAAGTTGAAGTTGAACTGAAAGTGAAACTTTCAACAGGATAATGATCCTAAGCACACTAGCAAATCCACCAGTCGCTCAAAAGAAGAAATGAAAGGGTTATGGAATGGCCTAGTCAAAGCCCAGATTTGAATCCCATTTAAATTTTTGATTTGAAACAGGTATTGCATGCAAGAAAACCCTCAAACATTTTGCAACTGAAAGAATTTTGCATGGAAGAGTGGTAAAAAATTCCAGTATATTCCATTGGGTATACTTTTTTCAATTAAATTTTATTTGTATAGCGCTTTTTTACAATGGACATTGTCTCCAAAGCAGCTTTACAAAAACGTATAAACACAGGATACAGATTTTAAGTTTGTGGATCAATCCCAATTGAGCAATCCGGTGGTGACGGTGGCAAGGAAAAACTCCCTGAGATGATATGAAAAAGAAACCTTGAGAGGAACCAGACTCTGAAGGGAACCCGTTCTCATCTGAGTAACAACGTATACTGTGAAAATAAAAAAGTTCATTATGGTTTTTACATGAAGGCTTTGTTGAACTAGTCCACTGTTCAAAGGAGACCAGTGTTCATAACTGCAAGTGGTATACTTATTTTTTTCACATGACTGTAGATATAATATGAAACCTGATCAGTTATCACAGCTCTGTTCTTGCATGAGGGTAATTTTTGGTTTGTAAATGCAAACTGACATTTTATTCAGCTGTTCATTGTTGTGCTATCAGTTACTTCATCCGTATGTCGGTGCATAACACGGCACACATGTACTGTAAGGGCTTAAAGGTTTAAAATCTACATGAATATTTATGCTGGAAAAGATCTTTGTATTCAGTGTTGTGCCATGCTGCTGCTTTTGTCGTTTTCAGTTTATTAAAAATGACTTGACCCAAAGTTCACGCCTCTTGGGTGGCGTTCTCTTATCAGTAATGCCTGTGATATACAAATGAGAAGAATTCAAATACACATCTAAAATGATCCAAATAAACTTTGGTGAAAGATTGTTCCAGATGACATGCAGGTGAAAAATAAATAAATAAATGGGCCATCTGTATGCCTTCATACATTAATTATTTGAAAGTGTTATTTTATTTAAAAAAAATATATATATTTACTATTACCCTTAAATGGCTTTTTATATTTTTAGCTGAGCAGTGCTCACATACATAATAAATCTTGAGGTCTAAATACAGATGTGCATCATGTTGGTATTTCCTCCTGACTGTCTCTGTGTATTATTCACTAATATCGACTGGTCTCACCTCCTAAAGCTTCAGAAGCACTTTGCTTGTACAGCTGATTTAGGAATTTTGTCGGCGATGTCTTTTTTTTGTCTGGAAACAGTGCTGCAGTTTTTACCACTGAAGTTGTATATAATCATTCCACTCTTGCTTATCTGTTGTCTCATAAGTGTTTACATGGGAAGATCATATTCGGGTAAAATTTAGGATATAAAATGCAAAACTGTTATATAAAAGTTGGCAAAACATTCCTAATATTTAATGTATTTTTGTAGTAAGAATCCCCTTCATCTTTGCCCCATGTATATCTTTGACTGTTTGTAGGTTGAATGAGGGACATACTGTATATCTGGAGAGAATGATTGGCAGGTCGATGGAGGGAGAGCAGTTCAGGCAGTTTAAAGCGATGGGAGGTTGGAAAGAGCTACAGGAGTCTGTAAGACACACAACCCAACATACCCGCTTGTGTCCTTCAACAAAAATACATACAGTATACACAAGTACATCAAATGAACATTAGCTTGTGAGTAATGGATTAGTTGGGCCTCCATGAGCCTTGCATAGATAATGTAAGCCAGTGTAACCCATCTAACAAAAGCCTTGTGATCTGTGAACTCTAATATCTCTCTCTCTCTCTCTCTCTCTCTCTCTCTCTCTCTCTCTCTCTCTCTCTCTCTCTCTCTCTCTCTCTCTCTCTCTCACACTCACACACACACACACACACACACACCAGCTAACTGACTGTGGTGGTGTTTTTGCAGGTGAACCATTTCGGAGCAAATAATGTCAATACTAACCTGGTGCCAAACCTGGAAGGTGTCAACCCTGATGAATGCTTCTCCTCTGTGCCTTATGAGAAAGGTTTCGCTCTCCTCTACCATCTGGAAGAGCTGATGGGAGGCCCAGGTAGACAGACAGACAGACAGACACCCGTAAAAGTATCATATACATTATATGGCCAAAGGTATTTGGACACCTGACCATTATGCCTATATGTGTTTGATGAACATCTCATTCCAAAACCATAGATATTAAAATAGAGTTGGTCGCCTCTTTGCTGTTATAACAGCCTCCATTTTTCTGGGAAGGCATTCCTCTAGATTTTGGCTGCATTCTGTTGGGATTTGTGCTCATTCATCTACAAGAGCATTAGTGAGCTCAGGCAGTGATGTCAAGCAAGGAGGCCTGAAACACAGTTGGTGTTTCAGTTCAGCCCAAAGGTGTTTAGTGAGATTGAGGCCAGGATTTTTCCCACACCAACCTTGGCAAACCTTCCTGTCTTCATGGACCTCGCTTTGTGCACAGGGGCTTTGTCATGCTGGAACATGTTTGGGCCCCTAAGTGAAGGGAAGGTTTTATGCTACAACATACAAAGATGTTCTACTCAATTGTATGCTTACAGCTTTGTGGCAACAGTTTGGGGGAAGGTCCACGTATGGGCGTGATGGTCAGATGTACATATACTTTTGACAATATAGTGTAGTTGTAGTGTTGTAATATTTGTGGTAATTGTTTCAATACAAGATGTACAGTCTTCAGTAAGTTTACAAACCAATGCACTAGAACACTTTTGTGTCTCATATGCCATGTACAGAGGTGTTTATGGGCTTTGTGAAGTCCTACATCCAGATGTTTGCCTACAGCAGTGTTACCACTGATGACTGGAAAAACTACTTGTTCACCTACTTCAAAGACAAGGTGAGAAGTACTTGTCTGTAGAAGACTTAATGTGTGTTTCCTACAGGAACCAGGGTCAATTTCAGTTTTTGTGTCATAGTAGTAGGTGGTAGTAGTAGAGAGTAGAGTAGGTATTTCTCTATGGACCAGGAACTATGGTCATGAATCTGGTGCACTGATCATCATTATTATTTGAGTTTGACCATTTAGTGTTTATTTTCGATAGAACACGAATACAATCTGTTTAACTTTAAAATATGACACCCTGCTGCAGCCCCTCTCTCTCCTCCCGCTGTTCACTCACTTATTTTGACAGAGACAGCTCCGGTCCACTTTTCAGACTCCTTTAGTGATTTTTAAAAAAAATTCCCTTAAAAAAAAAAAACACCCAACGATAAAGCTAGCGACTTTTTGGGCTATCCTTGGTTATTTTGCGTAGAAGAGAGTGGCCAGTACTGCCCCGTGATCGCGAGCTCCTGCTTTCCCCCCGGAGACACACTTTCATTCAGAGGAGGAGCAGCACCTTCATTCACTTCTAACTTTCTCTCTGAGTGATCATGTTCCATATAGCTGAAATCACAGCACAGCCGCTGTCTTTAACCTGTGCGTATGCTGATTTTGTCAGAGGGCGTCGTGGTTATAAATCAGGATTTTAGCAGTGCACAGCAGCAGCTTGTAAGTGCCTTGGAAGTGACCGCTGGTTAACATGTAGTCTTAATGGGTTGTGTTTCAGTCACTATTTCATATTTGTTCCGTTGTCTGACAACAGAAACAGAAAAATATGTAGAACAGTTTTATTGGGAATTCGGCTGTATTCAAATACAGTATGAGCTCAGAGAGTAGGAAAGAGGCAAACCGATGTAAAGGGCTGACACTATGCATAATGAACATATGACACAATGATGTAATGAATATGCTAATGAGCGCACAACATCATTTAGTGACATTCCATGGGGGGGACAGTTCTGCTATCCCTTTAGTCACACTAATGAATTGTTTCCAGCTTGACTTTGAGGTAAAAGAGGGGGCAACAATGCAGATATTTTTATATTCTTCTTGAAAACTTATCTCTGATGCTTTTTTGTAAATGTGAGAGGTCTAACTTAACTTTGTCTTGTTTCTGTGTTGCTCAATGACAGGTGGACATCTTAAATAAAGTGGACTGGAATGCATGGATGCACACTCCAGGAATGGCCCCTGTGAAGCCAAAGTAAGTTGTGTGTGTGTGTGTGTGTGTGTGTGTGTGTGTGTGTGTGTGTGTGTGTGTGTGCCTGTGTACTTCAGTGTATCTATATGCTTGACATCTAAACATTGTCCTTGGTCAGGTATGACACCACTCTAGCAGATGCCTGCAGTGCACTGGCCCAGAGATGGGTGAAGGTAAACTTTTACTTCTTTTGCTATAGAACGTACATCACTGTGCAAACGTCTTAGGCACATGCAAATAAATGCTGTAAATCAGACATGCCTTAAAAAAAATCAGGAAATTAAATGTGTAAAAGGTATATATGTAAAAGGTTATGTGTGTGTGTGTGTGTGTATATAAAGATATATATATATATATATATATATATATATATATATATATATATATATATATATATATATATATATAGCATAAGTAAATACAAATTAAAACAAAAAAAAAAAAACACTAAACAAAAACTACTAAAAAAAAAAAAAACTAAACAAAGTCAATATTTGGTGTGACAGCTGTTTATTTTTTATTTTAAAGAACGAGTAGTCTCGGGTACAGTTTGTGCAGTTTTATGATGGATTTTTTTTGCATGCAAAGCCCAGCAGTCTTCATTATGTTTTTTTTTTTTTTTCTGAAAAGTGATCTATTACATAAAATCACCATGTCTCTTACACTTTTCTGTAACAATTATTTTTTTGTTGGGAAATATACATATTTCATTATATTATATGGAAACAAGACTTTTGTGTGTATTGGCAGGCTAAAGATGCTGATCTGTCAGGCTTCAGTGAGGCTGATATAAAGCAGCTCTCCTCTCATCAGCTGATTGAGTTCCTGGCTGTGCTGTTACAGGAGGTACTGAGATCCACACTAACACTATTATAACAATTTAAATGTCCAAAAATAATTCTTAATCCACCTTCACAAGAACTGCACATATAACAGGAGAGCTGAATTTATCTACAGTATCCTGCACTGTACTGTATGTCTATGGTCTCTTTGCATACTCTCTCTGTTTTCTTTAGGAACCTCTTCCTGTCTCTCATGTTAAGCGAATGCAGGAGGTGTATAACTTCAACAGTGTCCGGAACGCTGAGATCCGTTTCAGGTAAACAGAACAGATACCACTGACTGCTGGTGGATTTGGGTGGGGTTGGGGCTGATTGCTGAAGAGGTTGTACATTGAGTGCTGAACTGAAATATTCAGGTGGAAAGTACAGCTGGTCTATGCAGAAGAGTGATTTATTTATATCTAGGCCCCAAGCTCTTATTCTCAAACAGTGTATTTATATATGTTTCCAGATCTATTAAAAAAAAGAAAGTACTTGATATTTGTTGTGTTTTTTTTTTTAAAAAAACAACTGTTTTCATCTTTGTTCCCTACTCTGAGGCTCTGTTATTCTGTACTCATAAGATCATGAGAGTCCCCCCCCCCCCCCCCCTTACAAAATATGTATAGTATTACATATAATGTTTTATACAAGCACCAATATACACATTTAAAATCACCCCACAATAGTAAATCACTGATGATGTAAATACTCATAGATGACCGGTGTGTGTGTGTGTGTGTGTGTATATGTGTGTATATGTGTGTATATGTGTGTATATGTGTGTATATGTGTGTATATGTGTGTATATGTGTGTATATGTGTGTGTATATGTGTGTATATGTGTGTATATGTGTGTATATGTGTGTATATGTGTGTATGTGTGTGTACATGTAGGTGGTTGCGTTTGTGTGTCAAAGCGCATTGGGAAGAGGCTGTTCCTCTGGCTCTGAAGATGGCCACAGAGCAAGGCAGGATGAAGTTCACACGCCCACTCTTCAGGTAACTTGGGGCAAAAGAAAGTATTATCATGTGAAGTAGGATCAAAGATGAAGAGTCTGTACTATTATAAAGCCTAACAGCAGTATTCAGTGTTAAAATAAAAAGCATTTGTATTCACCTAAAAGATTAAAACAATGAAATATGATAAACTAATAAAGTGTAAACTTTATTGTATATATTAATATATTTTGATATATAAAGGGAAACTGTATTTGAAAATCTCCCCTTGTTGAGAAATTTCCCCCAGTTTCTCGTTAATACCTTTATACCACCCACAAATCCAAGAAATGTACCTGGTAGTTTGAATGGTTTATTTTTTCCAGAACAACAGTACCAAGTGCCAAATCTTCAACAGTCAAGTACATCACATGAAGTGTAAAGTAGTGGTTAAGTGGTCAAAATACTTCTTCCTTTTTTTTTTTTTAAACAAAATAAAAAAATAAATAGACTGAAGTAGATGTTTTGAAAAATTAAAGCAAACCCCACAACTCAATTTGATATTCAATTTATACAACATAAATATGCTTAGTATATATGTTTATAACAATAATAAGCTTATTTGTAGGACAGTCCCCTTGGTTTAAGACTGACCTCAGTCTTTACTTCTGTGTCAGCATCAGGGACCACAAATATTTAATCTATTCCTTGCCAGTGGTGCTGAAGTTTGGAGAGACTTTGGAATTTGAGGGAAAGTTTTGTGGACACTCTACATTATGCTGCTTCTTCAGGATTCACCTTCTTGCCTCCACTGCAACACTTGTGACAGTGTTTGAATAATGGAAAATTCCCATTGACGTTTTTCTTGAATCGCTAGCTACAATACTGTTTAGTCATACCGATAGCTTGATAGTTTTGGCCATGTAGTGTACTCCTTGACTTGGCCTGAATAAGGATTATGCATCACTGCCCACATTAGGATTGAGATCGCCATTGATGAATCAACCAAGGAGAGTTTTCAGTGTATAAATCACCAACTTTTGTTACTGATTACTTTTCCAAGGCTTCAGTGCTTTTGGATCATTTACACCCTTAAACCCAATGCCACTAGTGATTGGCCTCAAAGCCAGATCCCTTAAGACCATCTTCTTATATCTTCCTCTTTTGGAAATTTGATTTCCAATTACTCGGGTATATTTTGGTACGTTCAACTTTAAGAATGTGTTACATTTTAGAGGAGTCACTTCCATTCCAGAGATTACTGCTCACAATCTTTCCTTTTCCTGATCCATGGTTTTCAAAAGTATTGTCATTTCATGCTTCTGTCCAAAATGTTGCAGAGCTGCCTGTGTTGAGGAACGTTCTTTTGTTCTGGCCTGCATTCATGGACATTAAAAAAGTAGACTAGGATGACACTTTCGATTCCAGATTGAGAGGTTGTGATTTAATGTGCTTTTTTGGTTGTGTATATGGAAAAGTTGGCCCTAAAAGAGGAAAGTCAAGAAATTTCAAAGAGAACAAGAGAGATTAACCAGTATTTCAGACACCTCAAATGTGAAATGGGTCAAAACCCCATAACGTAATAGGAGGGTTAAGTTTAATTTTGGTTTGATCCAGTGACTGCAGTAGTGAAACTGCCCCCTCTTGTGGTGTATTTGGGATTAGGGTTTGCTGCCTGTTTGCTATTGAAACACCTTTTTGTTTCGTTTTTAGATTTCACAAAAGACAGGATGCATTGCAATTGCTGTTTGCTTTATGTACAATGTTGTAACAGCTTTACAGGACCAGTGAAGATAATCTCAAAGCTGGACCATCTTCCAAATTTTTACCCTAAATTAATGCACATTTTTGTAAATTTGTTTCTACAGTTCCATTCATGTACTTCTTGGCACTGTGCACAAGATTTTCGAGTTGTCTTTTCGTGAACTGTTTCAGATGATAAAGCCTGTTTTTCCTCAAAGGCCTTAAAGAAAGATCTGAATTAATGAGAATCATTGTTAGAAAGCCCCCCCCCCCCTTTCCCCCCTTAATCAGTAATTTGGTTATCTTATTTTGCCTGAAGTGAGCCAGCATTTTGAGCCAGATGGTCAATGGTCAAAAAATGTGCTGTATAAAATTTGAGCCACACTATGACTAGGCACGGTGCTTCATTCTGAAGCTTCTGTGGCTCTGATACAATTTTGCTCAACAGCATTAGTAGCAGCAGCAGCAGTATTAGCACTAGTAACAGCATCAGCGGTAGCATCATGCATGTAAAGAATAAACCGTGATGGGGCATGCTGTTATAGCAAAATAATCAACAACACAGTGGTGTGATGCAGCACAGCGCAAAGTGCAAGCAATCCCAAATTGATTCATTAACAATAACAGCATGCCCCAAAGTTCCTGTTATCGATTACATTAGAGAAGCTATAAATAAATCATTCCCCAATTTTTTCTTTTGAAGTTAATAAGACAAACAAAAGCAAACCACAATGTCTTCCATCCTTAGTTTCCCAATGGTCAATTTTTTTTTTTTTTTTAAACCAGCTTTACTTCTGAATGTTACGAAATGTTGACACTGGAGCCTCCTTATCTATTTCCTATCTATTTTTTGTCTACTTTCTATCTATCTACTGTGTGTGTGTGTGTGTGTGTGTGTGTGTGTGTGTGTGTGTGTGTATATAAAAATAATACATATACTCCATCATACAAGTTCCTGTGAATTAGCTTTAATTTCTTTAGAAACAGTAACATATTAGAATGAGCACATTTTTAAATATGAACCTGTGATTTTAATTAATATAAAACGGCTGTAACTTCCGTCAGAGCTGCTTTTATTAAAAAAAACAAAAAACAATTAACTGACACCTTCTGACCAACCCGATCAGTGTCGTACAATTTCAAATTTCTACATAAATCTCAATATTTAGTTATCAAGCCATGAAGTTAATTTGTATTGATTTTGTCATTTTTGCTCTTTCCTGACCCAGTAGTATTAGAATAATCCTCTAGGTACTACAGAAGTGGAAAACAGAGTGTTGCTTTGGGGTGTGAGGGGATACAGGTTACTTTTACCTCCCTTTCAGGGTTACTTGATATTTACTACAGTTCATTCCAGATTAGAACAGTATTAGAAAATGTGTCCAGTGTACCAATTTTGAATGGATTATTTCAGTAAAATCTATACAGACCCTCGACCCTATACACATATCTCAGGCCTGTGGTGTCAGACTGCATTCATTTTCTCTAATTAATAATGAATATGATGAGTGCTATTGATTGTAGAAAGATGAAGTGCTGGTATTAATGTATGTCAACGACTCTCTTATTTTCTCTCAGGGAGGTGTACAATTTTCCCAAGTTCAGTGATGAAGCTGTAAAGACCTTCAAGGAGCATAGTGGTGCAATGCACTTCGTCACTGCCACCCTGGTGTCCAAGGACCTGAAAATTTCCCAGGCTTAGAAGCACAGGCTTATAACCGTGCTTCCCCACTTTAATCCTGTGCGTGACCTGGGTCTGAGAGTTGTAGTTCTTCTGTGCTTGGCCAGTTCAATGTTTTATATCTTAATAGAGATCTTTTATCTCAGGGCAAGAGGGGAAAAAGTTCTCCAAATTTCATCATCACATTTGCCTGCTCTAATCTGCTTGTCTTAAAGAAAAAGGTTTTCTTATAGATCACCACGCTGAGCAATAAACGCTTCAACCAAGTTCATAATTGTAAGTGTGTTTTTATTCTAATTTTACACTTTCAGGACATTTAGGATGAAGCACTGACATAGAATATAACTGGTGAACTGATGGTGCTTGAAAATGTGGTGGTATTAATATCAACATTATAGAGAATTTATAATTACCATTGTAATGAAGAGTAGTGCTTGTGCTTAGGTTGTGGCCACTCAGTGAATTATATTAATGTCAGTGCAGACACAAGTCTTTTCTTTTTTTCCCATTCTTATTTGTTATCATTTGTTCATTATATATGTTATGTATAATGATGAATGAACCTGCTTGTTTAAACATGAGAAAACTAATTGAACCTCCAGCAAATTAATAAAAAAATATTTTAAAAATTTAGACAAATGTAATAAAGTTGATTAAGTAAATTAATTTGACCTAATCTAACTAAATTGTGTTCACCAAACTAAATGGATTTATTGAACTAAATTAAATAGTGTAGTTTAAAAAAAACAAAACAAAAAACCTTCAATTAAGTTAAGTAAGAGTAATGAATGATTTTTTTTTAATGAATTTGTGTGACATACACTTGTGGGGATTGTTCTAAGGAAGTTATTTCTTTAAACTCTGACTTTAAGGATTATATATAAATATATTACCAAAGTACAAACTCCTGATATGTGAAGATAAATAGAACATATAGTGAGACGTGAAAATCGTTTTGTGCAATTTCTGATACTAGAAAAACTACAACTTTATTAAAGTGGCCAACAGGGGGCGACAATACATCACATCATCCACACCAGAGAGCATCTCTTCCAGTTTTTGCCTTGTTTTCTCCTCCAGTATATTTGGATGTTCCATGCCAATACTTTAAAAAGTATATTTTTTACATATTTATTCATAGAACTAGAGTTCTACTTTTTCTAAATAACAATAATAATTATAATACCATAATTATTTGAAATTAATTTTAGATTATTTTTAGATGATTGTTTAAATGCAGGCTAGAACATGTATATGTAAGAAATACACTTTATGGCAAAAAGTATGTGGACACCTGACATTGTTATGTGATTGCTGAACATCTCATTCCAGATTTAGTCCCCCTCTTCTGTTATAATAAGTTCCACTCTTCTCCGAAGGCTTTTCACTAGGTTTTGGAGCGTGCCTGTGGGGATTTGAATATTCACCTATAAGAGCATTAGTGACCAGGCACTGATGTGGGTCAAGGAGGCCTGGGGAGCAGTTTGTCCCAAAGGTGTTCAGTGGGGTTGAAGTCAGGGCTCTCTGAAGGTCACTCGAGTTCTTCCACATCGACATTGGCAAACCATGCTCACTTTGTGCACAGGGTCATTGTCATACTGGAAACTGTTTGGGCCTCTTACTTCCAGTGTAGGGAAATCTTAATGCTGTAGCATACAAAAACATTCTAGACAAATCTGTGCTTCCAACTTTGTGGCAACAGTTTGGGGAAGAATCACATATAGATGTGATGGTCAGGTGTCCACATACATTTGGCCATTCATTTCTTGTTTGCCTACTAAATTCACGGCCCAATCAGTGAGGGCTTCTTTGTAATAAAATATAACTATCATATATAACTAAATATCAATGCCACCGCTTCTCATATCTGCCTTCCATACTGATACTCTGATATAATTACAATTACCAGCTCTGTTCCTAGTTTGTACTTTAATTCATTGTAAATGCCGCTAGAGGGAGACATTAACTGACTAAAAATTTTTATAAGATGACTCATTCATTCCTTCATCTCAAATAACCACTTTATCCTGGTCAGGGTAGTGGTGGTTCGAGAGCCTATCCCGAGAACCCTGGGCATTAGGGGGAATACACACTGGATGTGTACTGTTGTATATGTCAGTGGTTCTCATTCTCTGGTCCTGTTGTATTTTGTTTTCCCTGCTCTAACACATCTGATCTCACTGATATAAGTAGCTAATTAATATGCAATTAATTATGCCTCTCAGATAAACCACAGTAAAAATTAATAGCTGCATAGCATTTACCATCACCATTAGGAGTGAAAAAATATAGGAAATAATTACTTCATGACAAGTTGATAACTAAAGGCCACAATATTATGGGAATTGAAAAGACCTATTTCCTGTGTTCACTCACAATTTAACAATTTCCTGTACTTTTTAAAATACCTATGTGGAAAGTATAGATGGTAAATGGTCTACACTTATATAGCGCTTTTTTTTTTTTAACATTAGCAGTTCTACAAAGTGCTTTACACTGTTTCCCATTCATCCATTCACACACACACTCACACACCAATGGTAGCAAGGCACTTGCCATCAGAAGCAACTAGGTTCAGTGTCTTGTCCAAGGACACTTCGACATGTGGAATCATGTGGTCCAGGAATCGGACCGCCAACCCTACGATTAGTGGACAACCTGCTCTACCACCTGATCCACAGCCGCCCCAGATCATTGAAATTATATGAATGCAGCTGAAGGTGGTGCAGATGCAGACTTAACTTGACATTTTGGCAAAGTTAAACAAGTTTGGTGTGAAATGTTACATCACACCAAACACTAAATTTCAATAACCACATGATCCATGGCACATTTCTATCCATTCACACTGAACATGATGCAAGTGAAATCAAGATCACAGCAGCTTAGTATGAAAGAGTTTATTCATGTTGGACATAGTACTTTCTTGTTTCTATGTTATAACTTATAGCAAAATGAAACAGCTTGTAATATCACATGTTTTCCCTAAAACGGGAAATACGTCACAATACTGGAGACTTCACATTTCACAATTTCTTGGCCGGTAAATGTAATGACCTGTCATGTGGACTGCCACAGAAATGCACTATTGTATATCATGTCTGTTTTTTTTTTTTTCCAAAATCATAAAATTTACTGAGCTTGAATTTTTAGACAAACATGAGCGAACAACATCAGCAAACTTTTATCTAAACCTTCGAGTTTTGTATTTTAGTTACCCAATCTGTGGAGCATTAAACACTTGACTTTGATTTCAGAATGCTAGAAGATATGAGGACCAACAGTGGACAATACAGCAAGAAATTCTGCACTGTGAAGAAAAGCCTCCTGAGCCCTCTATACAAAAAGGAAGCATATCTTTTTCGTCAAAGTTAGACAAAACCTCTCAGACCATAATCTGTGCCATTCAATATTCTGAGAGAGAAGATTTTTTTCAAACAAGAGGGGGAAAAAAAAGTTATCTGAGTGATTTGTGCTCTCATACAATGGCTGTGGTTGAAGTTGCACCTCCTCTGATCTTCTCGCAGCTGGACTCCTGCCGTCCACCCTGTCTCCTCTGATCTTCTCACAGTCATCCGAGAAGCTTTTGCCAGCCTGCGAGCTGTCAAAGTATCCATGGAATCAAACGCCACCCCATGCTCTCTTATGATCAAAGACACACAGGTAAGAAGACACAGAGCCACATACAATTGCCATCTCAAAGAATGAGCCATTTCCCCCCCTTCCCTCACAACTACTCTGCCACGGTGCCAGGAAGTGGAACACTTCGATCAGAATAAAGAAAAGCGATCAGGTTTTGAAGATGTGACGGGAAGTTTGTCCTCTCAGAAACTTTTGGACAAAGAGAGAGCTGAGATAGAGGTGAAGGTGATGTTTAAACACTGGTGATACTTTTCAATTCTTCTGATTATTAGTGTATCACCATGAGACATTAACCACCATGTTTTTTTTTGGTGTCTGAGACCTGTTTTGACATTTAGTTTTGACATATAACATTCACATCTGTGGTAGTATTAAGTCTTGCTTACTGGAAATGTAATAAAATTCATGAAGATTTCAAAACTGATGAGTGGCGAAACATCTTCCTGAACTCATTACAAGTCCAGGTCACCTACTACTACTACAAGACATTTATCACAGCCTGGATGACCGGAACTCTTCAGACCTGAAACCTGTGACGGCCATATGATGGCCATGATACTGTACACTTCCTTCTATGGGCTGAACCAAAATCAATGGTGCAATCATTTGAGCTCTAATTTCTTCTCCTTCCTTCATCTTTCACATTCCGTAAAAATTACAAAAGACCTGAAAAATATTAATGCTTAGATGAGCAATGGGAAAACACCGATAATACCAGTGCACAGCAGGAGTTCAAATACCTCATGGAAAATAAAACAAGAAGAAAAAATCTAATGTTCGTTAGATTACTCACTGATCTAAACATATCAGAACAGCCCAAAGGAAGCTGTCACAAAGTCTGATTTGTGATGACTTTTTAAAGATGTCCGATGTCCTTCATACTCTGAATACGTTAATTTTACAATCATTTTTAAAAAAAAAAAAAAAAAAAAAAAAAGGTTTTATAGCTCTTTAAACTTTGATGACTCATACAAACACATGCTCAGCCTACACAAGTAAAAGGAAGCTCTGCTATGGTCTCTATCACAAGAACATGCAACACTGCCATTATATATAAGGAATAAAACAAGCCAAGGCATGTTATTAGGTTGTTTTTAGGAAAATAATAAATGACAGGTTGGTGTTATGCACCATGACGAGAACCGGAGTTACTGTTAGTAATGGAGGTAATCACAAAGTGTTTTATTCCACTTATACCACAGCATTTTGGCAACATTAACCATTTTTATTTATTAAAGTATGACACGTGGTACTTTTTATCTGTTCACGCCTTGTGTTGAGGAATGTTCACCAAACAAATTAATTCCTCTTGTCCCTTATATTATAAACATTTGTTTCTGCACCAGCCTCGTTATTTTCTCTCTCTTGAAGTTAATACAACAATAAAAATGACATGGAAAACACAAAACCTCCAACCTGAAGACGTTCCTATTTTGGAAAGCTTAAAGTTACAGTTTTACCGTTGAGTGTTACAAAGCTCTGGCACTGGTCACTCCTCCAAAAATACTAAACAAATATAAGAAAGAAAGTGAAATAAACTTCACTGTACCAACAACTGCTCACTTTTTATAATGCATTTTAGTCTCTGTGTAAATTATTATGAAATGATAACGTATTAGAGCAAGCACATTAATATAAACATGTGACTTTTCTTGCAGGTGGGACTACCTCTCCTTTCTGTCATCTGTTTTATCACTTTATCTTTCCTTTCATCTCCTCCCATTTTCTCTTCTTATCTCATTTCCTCTTCTCTTTATCTCTCCTCTATTTATCTCCCCTTTCCTCTCCTCTTATCTTCTCATGTTTTCCTACTCTATTTATCCCTCCTTTTGTGCTCTTTAACTCTCCTCATCTCTCCTTTCTTTTCCTCTCCCTTTCCATCAGTACATCTTCCCTCTCTTTATCTCCTCACTTTATCATTTTTCTTCTGCATTCTCCTGAACTTGCAGCTACACTTTCTTCTTGTATTCATCTCTTTTCATATCCCCCATCCTTTATCCCTCCTTTCCACTCCTCTCTTTATCTCTTCATTTTCCACTCTCCATTCATTATCTTGCAGCTTATCTCATCTTTTCCTCACCTTTCCTCTTCGGCACTCTCCTTAACTCTATCTTCTTAACACTCTCATTTCTTCTTATGTCTTTTTTATTTCTCTTGCCAACATCTCTCCTTTCCCCTCCTCTCGCCTTTTCTCTGTATTTTACTTTCCACTCTTTGTCTCTCCCATCTTTCCCCTCATATCATCTCCTCCCCTCTGCATTCCTCTCCTCTTGTTGTCTCTTTTCCTATCCTCTCTTCTTCCTCTCCTCTCTCATTAGAAGGCTTGAGCTATGATTGCTTCCTCAGCACAGGCTCTCCATGAGCAGATTGCAGAGTGAAGAGATTAATGAAGTGCTTTTGAATCTCTATTCGTGAGGGCCGCAGTGGAGATGAGCTTGATTTCTAGGGTGTCTGTTTGTTTCTCTCTCGATATCTGATTATCTGTTACAGCCAAGTGTCTATCAAGCCTTCTCTATATGTCTATGATAGCACAGCATCGTGAACAAACACATCCATTTGGCATTGAAAAAATGAAATGCTGCTCTTTTTCCGCTCACACTGGAGGAATGGATCATTATCGTCATTATGCAGATGAAGCTAAGCGCTCAGTAGCCCGCAGATCTCAATGTTTCAATCTAAAACTTGTGTCATGAAGAAATCTCCAGTGAGATCTGCTCTAGAATATGTGCTCTGACATATTCTCTTGTTGTTGTTTTCAATTGAAGGAGTCTATATTGAACACACACTTCTTAGTTCATTCCCTAAGTAATTGATATGTTTATGCTGTATTTCCATTAGATACCTATTTACATTAGAGAACTCTGCAACAGCAGCTGTTAAGTCAGATAAGAAATAAAAACCTAAAGAAATAAATGTTTATCTATCAATAACATTACATTAACAATTTCTTTGAGTTGTGGAAATATTTACTATATATTTAATCAAGGCATTTAATTTTGTTATGTAATACAAAAACAATGATAAGTCACTTTTTATGGTTTAAATTGGGATCGGCCCACGTAGGAGATGCTGGCTTGGAAACTTCCCTTTGCACTCAGTTCCATAGCCTGAAAAGAGGAAACAGATAAATCTTTATATCCGACTAAGTCTTAGTGGCTAATACTAAAAAATCTGGAAAGGCTAGTGTCTCGCTGAAAGGAGAAGACGCTATTGTTCAGACATGCTGTCACAGACAGGTAAGAACATTTTCATCACTCAAATCAGGCAGAGGAACGGTAGCATGATCTTCCGCTCAACCTTAGCAACACAAGGCTAACCAAAGCCAAATCCATCACCATTATTATGAGTTGATCATACAACACAGGTAAAGGAACTGGACAGTGCTGTGTGACTGCTCTGCAATCCAATGATTTCAGGACATTATAAAACTATGCGTCACTTAACCTTCATTTTTTAAGTTATTTGTATAGTTTGAATAATTTGATTCTCGAATGTAATGTAATATTAGGCACATAACCATGACATAACTGAAAATTATGTAATGACCATATCCAATGACCTTATCTATTGTCCTATTCATAACGCATTAAAATATTCAGCATGACCATTTAAATAACTAATTTCAGAAGGCTTAAAAACACCATGGTACCAAATTTAGTATCAATGAAGAATGAGAAAATAGTAATACATTTTAATATTAAATAAAATATGCCCTGCGATAGATTGGCACCCTGTCCAGGGTGTACCCCGCCTTGTGCCCGATGCTCCCTGGGATTGGTTGATAGGTTCCCCCGCGACCCTGAAAAAGGAGTAAGCGGTAGAAGATGGATGGATGGATGGATGGATGTCTGATATTACATAATAAACACAATAAAACATGATGTAATATCACTGTCAGCCTATTGTATAAAAACTTATTACCCAAGTGTCATACCCATTCAGTACTGCAATTATGTGAAAATGTGAGTGTATCAGCTATTTGTGAATGTTTTAATATAGATAATATTAAGATAGATAACACAATATAAAAGAATTTTTTAAATAATAATTTATGACAATACTTTATATTAAGGTTCCATTAACTGACATTATTATAGCTTCAGCTTTAATATCAACAAAGTAACTAATACGTGATTTAAAAAATGAACAAAACAAGCAACAGCTGCATTAAGCATTAATGTTCTTCCCATCACTGAATAAAATTAAAGCCAACATTTACAAGTTTATAATGAACTTATTTATTATTAAGAAATAAAGCTAAAAAGCAAGTTCTGATGTTTACACCAACTCTAGAGAACAGCATTGTGGGTTCAGTAAGTTATTAAGTTATCCATAGTTATTTCTATGGATGTATTTTAGTCATGGATTGATTCTAAAGTCAATGCAGGTTAATAATTAAGTATTATCTTACTTGGTTAATATTACTTTCTGTATATTAATACTGAATTACATGTTATCTAATGCAGTAAATAATGTAAGTTAAAGGAACCTCAATGTAAAATGTGATGTAAGATGTAAAATGATATAGTTATCAATCATGTGTGATAAAAAGCTATAATATAATATATAACATTAAACTGCACGGCACACACATATGATTATAATAAATGTAAATATTGACACCAGAAGATACATAATAAGAAAAATAAATACTACTACTAATAATACTCTGTATTGTTGAGTGAAACCTGGTATGGATTACAGCATATTTTATTATGCTATATTCTAATATTTAATGTGTCTACATGCATTTCTACTTCTGAGATTGTTTTTGTGTGTGTGTGGAACCACAGAATGACACAGCAAAGAAAAGTTTCCAATAAAGGATACTTCCTCTTTTAGGTGTCATCCGATATTTTGCTTAAAACCCATATGTTCAGGAAACAAAACCATCATGCTAATCATGGGATTTTGCATCTGTGGAGGGCTATTTGGACGGTGTGTGCTATTTTGCACTCGTTGCGTGTGAAGGTGTGCAAATATTGGAATTGTGTGGCATTTAGACTGGGTCTATAAATAAGTGTTACAATCACACGGTGGTCATGACATTGCAAAAAAAAAACAAAAAAAAAACCTCAATAACAACGACAACAGAAAAAAATCCCAACCCCAACCAGTCTGTTTATACAACATGAATATAAAATTATAGTGCTATAGTGATATACTGGACAGCAATGGGCATTTAGGATAAGAAGGATAACAAGTCACAGACTTCAAATAAACATATAATAAAAGCAGAAGTTACGACAAAGTGAGCAAATGTTTTCTTGGCACGCGAATCAAGTTGTAAGGGTGCTGTGTTTTGTTGGAAACCACAGGCATGTGAGGGACAGAGACTGACTGAAAACTTATGTTGTATATTTATGATAAGTTATAGCATTGTCTGTATGTCTCAATTCTGAAGGTCTCTAGTTTGTGTCACGATGCACCGGAAC
Source organism: Ictalurus punctatus (assembly GCF_001660625.3). Lineage (NCBI taxonomy): Eukaryota > Metazoa > Chordata > Actinopteri > Siluriformes > Ictaluridae > Ictalurus > Ictalurus punctatus. The sequence goes on along the minus strand of NC_030434.2, from coordinate 16,697,707 downwards.
CAAATTGTTTTGTGTTAGTGGTATGTGTTGTTTTGAGCATTTCTATTCACCCTGCCTCTCTCTCTCTCTCTCTCTCTCTCTCTCTCTCTCTCTCTCTCTCTCTCTCTCTCTCGGTTTTTCTTCTTTGCCTCTGGTAAAATAGACATCGTTTAGTTCTTATATCACTCGGACTTACGTAATAGATGTTTTGATTTTATCTGTGACCTGTTCCATTTGACATTTATCATTCTTTACCAATATTTCTTGTGTATATATACTATGCTTTCTGTATCCTTAAACTAAGAAGCTTTCAGTGAATGATGATGTGACTTCTTCCTGAGCTCGGTCAAGAGGAATCAGCCAATGCAGGGTCCAAATTCTGGTTCTGTGACTGGTATCAGACAAAGAACTTAATTTATTGCTGTAAACAAATGAAAAAATTAGGGGGAATGATGGTAAGGAAATAAGTATGGAAGATATAAGGAGTGAGTGAACAATTTAAAGATGCTCTGTTGATGGAAAAGATGATGATCACTTTTGACTGTTTGAAGGTGACACTGAACATTTTATTAGATGCAGGAGACAGAAACCAGAATATGGGCTGAGCCCTACTTTATATGAACAACATGGAGCTGAGCTGCAGGAAATCATTTGATGAAACTGTAAATAATAGAAAAATACGGAGAATTTTTTTCATTTCGAATATGACATTTTTCTCTTTAGTCAAGGCAATTGTTAACTGCTGTGTTTGATTACTAAAAATGTATTCACATTGCTAGTCTAAAGGCTTTCCTGTATTATGTACCTTTGCCAGAAAAGAATTAGAAGGTATTTTAACATTGTAGTTATTGTAGTTAGGTAAATTAAGCCATTAGGACAGAAAAATTGTCTGAAATTTATTTTAATCACATTTACACAAAACAGTACTTTTTTCATATTGTTAGCATTGTTAACTCTCCCACTTCCCAAAGCTCCCAATTTTTACCATATAGTGGCCATATAGTGTATATAATATATAGTTATCCTATTAAAATTAAATTACTAAACTTATAATCATAGTTGGACAAATATATATTATATACACTATATGGCAAAAATTGGGAGCTTTAGAAAGTGGGAGAGTTAACAATTAGCAAGTTTGTGGAAACCTGACCATCACACCCATATGTGCTTTTTGAACATACCATTCCAGATTTAGTTCTTCTTTACTGTTATAATAACCTCCACTTTTCTGGGAAGGCTTTCCACTAGAGCTTGGAGTGTGGCTGTGAGGATTTGTGCTCATTCAGCCACATGAGTATTAGTGAGGTCAGGCTTGAGGATGCCTGGGGTGCAGTCAGTGTTTCAGTTCATCCCAAAGGTGATCTGTGCAGGCCATTCGAGTTCTCCCACTCCAACCTTGGCAAACCATGTATTTATGGACACCACTTTACAATGCTACAGCATACCAAAATATTCTAGACAATTATGTGCTTGCAACGTTGTGGCAACAGTTTGGGGAAGAACCACATATGGATATCACATCCATATGTGGTTCTTCCCCAAACTGTTGCCACAACGTTTAGGGGTCAACGTCAGGGGTCCACATACTTTTGGCCGTGTAGTGTATCACTTTGGTCTGATTCAGCAGAACTATGCAAAATGGAAAAGCATATAAAAAACATAATAAAAGCTTGGATTAATAGAAACTTCCTTCCCTTTGCACAATGACTGCTCTGGGAAGCCAACCTTATTTGCTGTTATTATTATTATTATTATTATTATTATTATTATTATTATTATTATTATTATTACTTGTAGTAGTCATATTGGAGGAGATAGAATGAGTTATATATGGACAGTGAGAAAATACTGTGTTACTGGTGTCTGAGGTGTAGTGTGCAGTACAGAAGGGCTGAGCGGAGAGCTGAAGCATGAGCTGTGTGCACTGGTGGAGAAATGTGCTTGCTGTAGTTTGTGTAGGAGGACGTGAGCCACAAGTTGCGTGTGTTACAGAAAACTGGAAAAAAATATCTGCATTTATTCAGACTTTGTTGGCTTTGTCATTGCACAATTTCCTCAAATCCTCCCTTTCCAACCGAAATGTCACACTCAAATACAAAACACTTCTCCTCAATGGTATAGCAGCCTACATTGCTGGCATCTTGCTCAACACGACTGAGTCACATCTTTTAGTGTTTGGTAATTAGATGACGAATTAAAACAGACATTACTCCCCTTATACATTCAGTTTGCATATACATGAGTTTCTGTGCTCTTGTTTTGTCACTCAGGGGATAGTAATCATTTAAAACCATTATAATCCAGACAATAGACCTCACAACAACATCTGAGAAGCAGAACACATTTAAAATAAGTGCTTTGAATTCAGTGACCTCTTGTGGTAGGATGAGGTACAGCACCTAAACTTCTACAAGGCCAACATTAAGTCAGAGAACATCCATCCTAGATAAGTTCACAAAGGGCATCTGCTGGAAATCTCAGCAATTGCACTCAGACTTCCTATTGCTTAATAACAGGGAGGGATGTGTGAATTGCCTCATTGACAGTAGTCGGCTCTGGTGTATGGTGCACTTGTGTGGAGTGCTATCCCAGTGACGTGCTGATGAAGGAGCTCTTCATGTGCTCCATTCCCGAATGATGGGTTAAGAGTGGCTCAGTGGACATGTCCCGCTCTCTAGGCCGGCTTGCCGCACACAGAGTTCAGCCACAAGTGAGGCTTGGTTCACTTCGTCCAATCAGTGGCAGCGACATGTTCAGCACAAGGTGAGGCGCCGCTCACCCTTGACCAATCAGAAATGACATTGAAAGTGTTGTCTGTTTGCTATTCGCCGCTCTCAGCAGCAGGCAAGTGGCCATGTCAGTCCTATTTTCTACCGATGAGACGGGCTCAAGAGGGGCACTGACCTGACACACACACACACACACACACACACACACACACACACACACACACACACACACACACACACACCAATCTCTATGCCTGTCTAAATAAGCCTGTCAACAATCCTAAGCTTTTTCAACACTGGTGCCAATGTGGTCATCACCAAAAATCAATACAAAACAAAACAACAACAACAACAACAAATCCCCCAGCCAGAGTCCCCCCATTGTAGCTTGGTCATTTTCAAAATTGTTTATACTGGAGTTTAGGCACATTTTAAGAAAAACATCTACCTACTGAGCTGTAAATGATTCTCTGAATTAACAGTAAACCTGCCTCAGCTGAATAAAATGCTCAGAGTGGGCTATACTGGTTCAGGAGATCAGCAATATATTTCAGAGCTAAACCATTAACAGGAAGCCAGTGCAGCTTGAATAAATCTGTGTTAATGTGCTCTGATTTTCTTTTCCTGGTAAGCAGGTGTATACAGGTGCTACATTCTGAAGCTTCGTTAAGGACAGCCAACAAGCTTTTAATCAGATGAGATTAAAAATTTTACACGTTACTTGCATGGGAATCAAATGATAAACCAGCATCTATGGTTACACCTGGGTCCTTATAAGTACAGGACCTCCATGTGTATTCCTTTGGCTCAGTGACTGAAGGGTCATACAAAAGCAGCCAGTGCAGCTCTGTTCAGAGCTCTGAGGGGCAAAAAGCAAAGAAGTACTGGTGAAAAGCGCAAATAAACGAGTGCTTTTATTTAAAAGGTCTACAACAAAGCGCTGTGAGTGCCTGATAGACAGGTGAGAGCTCGAGCGAGGCAGAAAGAATGAGTGAGAGGCCATAAGTCTGGGGTTTTTTGGCCTGGCGTGATGAGAGGAAAGAGCTAAGCTGAAAGGCCGGTGGGGAAGGACTGCGGCATCACACAGAGCTGTTCCTGACGAAAGCCTTTTAATGAGGCCCTTGGGGAAAGAAGAGCTTATCAGACTATAACTCATCCTGAGAGACCTCTCTCTCTCTCTCTCTCTCTCTCTCTCTCTCTCTCTCACACACACACACACACACACACACACACACACACACACACACACACACACACACACACACACACACTTACATACACACAGGCACAATCACACACATACACACACACGCACAAACACACACACACACACACACACACACACACACACACACACACACACACACACAGGCACAATCACACACATACACACACACGCACAAACACACACACACACACACACACACACACACACACAGAGCCAACCTATGTGCTACAGCCTTGTGATGAGTGTTCCACTTCTGGTACTCAAAGCATCCTGAGGCTACTGCTCAAGTCATTGTTTCCTTTATACAATCAATTACCTTTACTGCTTTACTGCTCACATTAAATCATTACTAGGCACAGATTTCCTCATTTTGCCCCCTGCTTGACTCTAAGATCACTATGTGATGGAATGTCCATAACAATGATCGGTATCCAAAAACTGTGACTAACCATAAAAAACATAGAAGAATATATTGTCAAGCAAATAAAAAACATTGTTTTCACACAGTGAAGGGAAAGGGATTTAGAAAAGGTTGCACTTACACAAACCTCTTGTTAAAATGAAGTCCAAATATAAGCTTTCACTGTTTCATCTCATTGTAAATAACTTAAAACATTTGACCTCTGCATCAGCCAACAAGTGCTGAATAAGAGAGAATAGGTGGCAGTGACAAAATCTGTTTAGTGTTGTTATCTTGTCGAGAGAGGCCTTGTTAGTTGATTACTCATACAAAATGCCTCCATTGTTTATGAGATATACAGAGCCTGTGGTTCATAAAAAAGCTTCCACAGAAATAGTAGCCAACACTGGCTCAAGTCAAGTATAGACAGGGACAATTGTCTCAAACAGCACTGGCTAAAGCAGACACTGTTCCTAGGAATGTAGAAGGACTCCTCCAAGCCATCATCAAATTTGACCAGAGTCTAGAATCAGCAATTATACAGCAGCAGCAATCAGCAACGCTGGTGACAGAGAGAAAAAAAAGAGGATTGAAAAGACAAAATTTTACAGTGATTGCACTGATAAAGCACAGTGAGGAGAGAACATGCGAAACTGCCAATTATCTCATGCATGAGGTAGTGTCCCTCATCTTTGGACAGCTCCTTGTCAGCCTATTAAGGAGCTCTCTCCTCTCTCTTTACTACTCTCTGATCTTTCTGTGAGCACTGGAGCCCAAGGTCTGGCTCCTCAGATTGGATGAAACTATCTCACTATCATACTGCTCTCATAATGGAGAGATATTATAATGATGAAGAAATAGCAGCTGGAGCTTAGAACTACAGAGCTCATATCAACAGAATTGCTTGTCTGTAACTGGTTATATGTCCATATATGAAAGGATGGCCACTACATGACCCCGATATGGCTTCTGTTGTTCAAACAAGTACTGTATAATTAGCAGGTCATAAAACAGTCAGTGAATTATGGCAAGACCACTGCATTACCTCACACATTCAGTTATCAGGACCTGTGGGATTTGGAGAGGGTGGGATGTTCTGGTTCACTGTGGTCTGGCTTTTCCACTAGAAGAGAGCTCTGGCACAATGTCTAATCTGCTAGGTTTTCTCTGTGTCTCCATTGTCCCTCTTATATTCATTAGCTCTTCCCCATTCTGGACAAGTGGTCTGGATCATACAAACGCTATAAAGAAATGTTTCGGTTAAGCCAATTATGAGGGAAGGCCACATAGCTGAATGGCATGGGCCCAGTCACGCAACTCTCACATAAAGAGGCCTTGAATGCCATCATACTCTAACATTTTCTGGCAAAGAAATACTGTATATCCTAACAAGATACTGCAGTCAACAGTTTTGAACTGAATAGCACAGAAAAAGCTCCAAGGCTAAGTAGCTAACTAGAGGTGTGCATGGCACTGTTTTTTAATCCATGCTTGCCCTCTCCTGCCCTCCAACTCTCGCAGAAAGTACGACCAATTTCACCTGCTCTCATAGACACTCTTAACCAATCCCACCTATTCTCGCAGACACTCTTAAACAATCCCACCTGCTCTCGCAGACACTCTTAACCAATTCCGCCTGCTCTCGCAGACACTCTTAACCAATCCCACCTGCTCTCGCAGACACTCTTAACCAATTCCGCCTGCTCTCGCAGACACTCTTAACCAATCCCGCCTGCTCTCACAGACACTCTTAACCAATCCCACCTACACTCACAGACACTCTTAACCAATCCCTCCTGCTTTCACAGACACTCTTAACCAATCCCACCTACACTCACAGACACTCTTAACCAATCCCACCTACTCTCACAGACACTCTTAACCAATTTTGCCTGCTCTCGCAGACACTCTTAACCAGTTAACTTCCCTGTCACTCTGAGCAGAAAGGCTGAAATGATTAAATGGGAGGTAACACGGAACAGGGAGTAAGCCTGGTGCTAAAATTATCCTCTGATTGAGTTTACATATCAAGTGATTGTGTGTGACAGTCTAAAAAGAGAGCTTATTTGAAGCATGCTGTCTCTGATTTACTTTGCCACAGACTGAAAGAAAAGCAAAATAAATACACATTTCTAATCAAATCCGAGATTTAAATGATAAATGGATACTTCTCCTCAACAGACAATTCACAGAAACTGTACAATTTAATTTACAGATATAAAACCCAGTTTAGTCATGTGCAAGTCACTCTTTTCCAAGTAGCACTAATTCCTGCATGAGTCTACATAGTAGCACGAAACATTTACGTTTTCTTTTTTCCATCTTTTCAGAGAACCAGACTTCCAGAATGTTCCAGGGCCACTCCAGTGTGCCTGTTTCTCTTGTGAGGAGTGGCGTAAATGAACAGTGGAATTCTGGCCAATGGTACTCATCCTATAGCTACCCCTCCACCTCCCAGAATGGCACCTACCACCCTACACAACCTCCATCCTGGAGCCAGCCCTACTCCAACTGGAAGGTACATTTAACTCCCGTCATGTTCCTGCTGTTAGACACATTCAGCCAAACACACAAAATCTAAATTAATTTGGCATCCGTTTACTTAAAACTAGTATTCAGAGATCTACATAACTCCTTTAAAAGCCTTCATGACAGGTGACATAAATCTTCATAACGATATAAAAGAGCTTATTCTAACAGGTGCTGCTTCCATCAATACGGATATCAATATTAACAGATTTTTGTTGAACTTTTTGGTTAATTTACGTTAAAATAAACATTAACTTGTAAAAACGTGTCATTGCAGTGTCCTGGCATCAGTATACATGCACATCCTATAAACAGTAACTTTAGGAGAAGTTTATAACTGTTATATCTTTTATTTCAGTGTCCTGACATTAGTATTCATAAAAATCTTATAAATAGTAAAATTATGAGACTAATAACACTGTTGTTAACTGTTTCATTACAGTGTCATGACAAATATTCATTAAAAAAATCGTAGAAATTGTAAACTTGCATATTTTTTTTAATAACTGAAATTTAATACAGGTATTTTTATACAGATCTCAAACAGGGTGCCCCATGATTGCCATTTCTTTGTAAACAGTCGTTTCTCCAAACTTTGGCTCCCAGTTTGTCAACAGTGTCATGTGTGATGTGTTTGCCATGTATCCTGTTACGACCTTGCAACAGGTTCCCGATCCAGCCATGAGAATGATTTCAATATAGTATTCTTTTGTCAAAGGTGTTCTTAAAGGCTATCTGAACAAATAATAATAATAAAATAAAATAAGCATGAACAATTTTGGAAGACATTTAGCTAAAAAGTGTTAATTTCCCTACGTATGGAGACTTTTGTGACACCCTTGTATATGAAGAAGCAGACTTTACTTAAGACCGTAATTAACATGCATAACACTCGCATGATTGTCACAGTTAAAAAAATTCACTCTATGACAATGCTAAAAAGCAGGTTTTTACGGACAATAGATGTTTCCAAGTGTCAAGTTAAGGAGACACTGCAGAGCTCACCACTATTCAGTTTTTTCCAGTTACAGGCGTGGCCTTACTGGGAAGCCATGTCACATTATCACTCTCATTTAACTCTGACATATAAGAATTACAGTCAGCTTCTGAGAAAGCACCATGTTCTAATACAATTAATATAAAATGAATGGAAAATGTTTTTGTCAGTTTATGACTAATGGAAAAAGAAGGTGCTTACATAGATGCAGCATTAAACACAGACATTAATTCTATGCATGGTTATGGTAATAAAGGTAAATAAAATGAGCAAAGAACAAAAATGATGAGTAAATAAGCAAATGAGTGCATAATGAGTGCATCAAGTGGGGGATATGCACTTGTCTAATATTGTTGCGTTTGCATACGACAGTGTGAAAGTGTGGTTGCGAGCGTGTGCGAAAGTGAATGTTTGAGTGAATAAAAGTGCCAAATAACAATTGTGCATGTAAGAGAGGGAAAGAGAGCATCTTTACTTTGGTGGAGCCATGGGTCTTTGCAAGCATGATTGGCAGATTTCAGTTTAAAAACATTTTTAAAAAGTATTATACTTCCTCTAGCTACTTCCTCTCTGGGAAATCCATTTTATACTCTTGCAGTTCTCATTTAACTTTTCCATATCGATAATTAAAAAAAAATTATATACATTTTACCCTAAATAATCAAATAACAGTAGATTCATGTAACATATACAAGGACAAATAAACAACGCGACATACGAGCTGGAATTCTCTCTTCATATTTATAGCTAGATTGTTAAGAAACAAGTACTTTGTTATATAACTTCACATTCTCATAAATATTTATTGGCAGGTTATGTATGAGTGTATATTTGTGACCTTTCACATAGGCACAAGTGAGAGAATGTGAAAGCTGAACCTTTTCTCTTGCCTGTTACTCTGGTATTTAAGCCCATAATGTGATTACAGATGAATGCAGATATTCGCAAACTGATGCAGAAACCACCCAAATGGCTCTTTGTGTTGTAGGAGACATTTTTCAGGAATTCTTACCCAGAGGATTTTGTGGCAGCATTGTTTCAGCTATAAGTCCCTGCTAAGCACTGACAGATCGGGTCAGTGTAATCATGCTATTCGGATATTATGTGTATGTGTGTGGGCATTTCGAACTATAGTGCACATGTAGATCTAGGGCAAATGAACATGGTGGTTTTTTACTGTGGACTTTTTTTCATTTTTACTTCCACCTGAGCTAGAAGTGAAGACAAAAAAAATATCCAACTTCCTGTTTCAGTTTTCCTTCTAAATTTTCAAACAGAGAAAAAAGCAGCAGTCAATTTTGTTGATGGAAGGGGAGAGAGAGGTGTTGAGGTGGGTTGACTTGGACACATCAAAGTAGGCCTGAGTTTGGTCTGTTCTACAGCAAGTCTTTCATGTTTAAAGTCTGTATGAGCGAGAGAGAGAGAGAGAGAGAGAGAGAGAGAGAGAGAGAGAGAGAGAGAGAGAGCGCGCGAGAGAGAACATGCATCTTGGAAGAGAAACTTGTCTTTCAGGAAAAGGGTATTCCCTGAGGCAGTTGCGCACAACCATACACACGTGTGTGCACACAGACACATGGAAACAGACAAAGACAGATCCATAGCCTTGTATGTACAAGGGTGCCCTGCTGTGAGGCTGATGTTGGGTCGGGGCAGGTGGAGAGATGTGTAGTAGAGGGGAGAAAGGAAAGGGGCACAGAACTTCATCGGGGCGCATGAGGAGGAGGAGGAGGACTGGTTCTTGGCTGCATGAGCCACTTGAGTTGAGCTGTGATGGGAGACCACCCATCCTTCCTGGCAAAGGGCCAACTGTGACTATATGTCATGTTGTGGCATACTGGGCTGCTGGTTAGGAGAGCAGAACAAATAAGGAATAAAACATTTTCTTTCTTTTTTTTTTTTTTTTTTTTTTGCTTTTGTGGGAAACTAATCCATGACAGAGTGGTGTAATCCCATTTACCACCCCAGAGTTGAATATTTCCCTATAACAGCATGTCCCGAAGTGTGTTATTCCTCTTATACTACCACAGCAGTTTGCCAACAATGGTAATTTTCAATTTATGAATGAATGAGACACGCTTTTAAACAGCTTATAATTAAATAATAATTAAATAATTAAATAATTAAATAATGTTTTGGAACATCTGCAAAACATTTAGTTCCTGTTATCATTTAAGTTATATCAACCTCATCCAACTCTCATTTTTATCTCTGCTGAAGTTAATAAGACAGACAGTTACAGCGAAACCAGAAACTGTTACAACGCACTGATACTCAAAACTCCTTAAATGTTAAATGATTATACATTTTTCTTTGTCAAATTATATCACGGTTTATTATTAGCCTTAGATAAGATTAGACCCTGTGAATGAGCTGTTACTACAGAAAGATAACATATTAGAACAGTTGACCTATCACTTGAATTACAGCCAGAACTACTTCCCAAGCTAGTGTTAAAGAAAATTAATCAACACCTTCTGACCAATCACAGTTAAGAATTCAACAGCGCTGTTGTATCAGTAGTGTTAATGCATATCAAAACCAATCATCATGCACTAAAGATCAAAACACAGTGAGAAAACAGTTATATTAGCATTATGGTGATGGTATATGACGTCATAAAACTATAGGGGGTTGGTGGTAATTAAAAAAAAAATCTTCCAGTATCAGGAAGAGTAAAATACAAATGCCAATGAGTTGTCCAGTTTTGTTTCTATGACAGGGTTGGTTGAGGAGAGATCATGACATAAATGCCAAAAAATAAAAAATCCACTTCAAGCTATATAAACTATATAATAAACTAACTGATTATGACAAAAAGCCACATATTCAAGCAGAAATCAGAGTTTCTCAAAAGTGTAAACAATATCTTATGGGTTCATATAAGCGTCTATGTCTTTTAACAGACACCACCTAGATTTGAGTATTTCACCAAGAATTTCACCAAAATAACTGAATGACATGACAGATTGGGATGTTCCTGTTGCTTTATTAGTGTGGCAATACCCTACTGTTTAGTGCTTGTTGTCTCAAACTTTGATCTATGAGAGTTACGTCCCTCTAATAGGATTAAGTCCTTTTATGTGCTCTGTACTTAAGTACTGTGTGCACTGTGGATCAGAGCCTGACCTGCCCTGCATCACCCTGTCTTTCCACAGCTGAGACAATACAAGTAGGAATTTTAAGACAAAACTTCAAATAATCCTATGACTATGGCCATAGGAGGTTAGCACTATGTCCAGAGAAGACAGAGAAGCTCATTCTCATTCAAGTGCTGGACACAGATGTATGTCAGGAAAGAGTCAGGTGATATAGAGAAAGACCACCGACTAGTGACAGTCAGCTGAATGAAACTAACACAACACTGACCTTTATTATTTCACTATGCTGCATATATAGATAGTTGGGCATGTAAAGATCCCAAAAATACAAAACTATAGACTACAGAATATCACAAGAATATATAAGTATATGTACTGTGTATGTAAAGAAATTCTGTAAAGTAAAAAGCAGTAGACAGAAAACTTTTGGCTAAAGTAAATATCTGGATGAAATTAATGTACATAAAAAAATACAGTGCCTCATCTGACATTCACACTTGTAAGTGACAAGTTGCTCATTAGTTATAGTTTACAGTGCCCTCCACTAATATTGGCACCCCAAAGAAGGCTGTGAAAAATTGTCTTTTGTTTAACCTTTTGATCTTTTGTTTAAAAAACAAAACAAATCAAAACAAAAACTCTCATGGAGATCAAACAACTGCAAACACAACACAGGTTTATCAAAAAAAAAAAAAACTTTGTTAAATATAGGTGTGCAACAGTTATTGGCACCTTTATGAATTCATATGAGAAAAATGTATTCCCATTGTGACTATGAACAGGAAATTGTTCAACCATGACTTCCTGCTTCATACCTGAAGCAGGGGTATAAATATAACACATAGGCCAAATTCCCTTAAAAATTAGTAAGACCAAGGAATATAGCTGTGATTTGTGGCAAAAGCTTGTTGCGCTTCACAAAATGGGAAGTGACCATAAGAAAACAGCACAAGTATTGAAAATGCTCATTTCCACCTTCAGGGCAATAATTAAGAAGTTCCAGTCAACTGGAAATGTTGTGAATCATCATGGAATTGGACGTGTGTCTATATCGTCTCAATGCACTGTGAAGAGGATGGTTCGAGTGGTCTAAAAATCTCCAGGGATCACAGCTGGAGAATTGCAGTAGTTAGTTACGTCTTGGGGTCAGAAATTCTCCAAAACTACAATCTGAAGTCACCTACATCACCACAAGTTATTTGGAAGGGTTTCAAGAAAAAACCCTCTACTCTCATCCAAAAACAAACTCAAGCATCTTCAGTTTGCCAGATACTACTGGAACTTCAAATGGGATCGGGTTCTATGGTCAGATGAAACCAAAATAGAGCTTTTTAGCAATAAACACCAGAGGTGGTTTTGGCACACATAGAGATGTAGCCATATGGAAAAGTTCCTAATGCCCACGGTTAAATATGGTGGTGGCTCTTTAATGGTTTGGGGCTGTTTTTCTGCCAGAGGACCTGGACATTTTGTTAGGATACATGGCATCATGGACTATCAAATATCAACGGATATTAAATGAAAACCTGACTCCCTCTGCCAGAAAGCTTAAAATGGACCATGGTTGGATCTTCCAGCAAGACAATGATCTAAAACATACATCAAAATCGAGACAAAAATGGTTTACTGACAACAAAATCATGGTCCATCATGGCCATCCCAGTCCCCTGACTTGAAACCCATAGAAAACCTGTCTGGTGAACTGAAAAGGAGAGTCCACCAGCCTGGACCTTGAAATTTGAAGGATCTGGAGAGATTCTGTATGAAGGAATCGTCTCAGATCCCTTGCCATGTATTCTCCAAACTCATCAGGCATTATAGGAGAAGACTCAGAGCTGATATCTTGGCAAAGGGGGTAGCATAAATATTGATTAAAAGGGTGTCAATAATTGTTGCACAGCCTCATATTTAGGGCGGCTGTGGCTCAGTTGGTAGAGTGGGTTGTCCACTAATCGTAGGGTTGGCGGTTTGATTCCCAGCCCGCATGACTCATGCCGAAGTGTCCTTGGGCAAGTCACTGAACCCCAAGTTGCTCCCGATGGCATGGCAGCTCTGCTACCATTGGTGTGTGTGTGTGAATGGGTGAACGAGACACAGTGAAAAGCGCTATATAAGTGCACCATTTAGAATATTTAACAAAGATATATTTTTTGGAAAAACCTGTGTTTTGTTTGCAATTGTTTGATATCCATGAGAGCAGAATATTTTTGTGTTTGGTACATATTTAATGAAAGGTTGTATATGACAGGACAAGATATAGCAATGATTATAAGGTTTTCTTCCATTTTTGTTGGTCAGACTGTAAATGGGAACTAATTGCAGATACTAAAGTTGTGAGTAGGGAATTGAAGAAATGTTGGACCACATGCATCATAGAGTTGGCCTGAGAAATCCTTTGAGCCAGTCATTGAAATGTGTTGCTTCACCAAGTCATACCAAATGTGTATTTGCTGAAATCCTGGGTCCATGTTGGGTATATAGAAAATAAATGGTTGCTTATCACTTTGTCACTAGCTAGTGGTAATGTAGGGCAAGACTTTTGCACAGTACTTTCACATCAATTGAAACATAAATACTTGCTTTTTGGTTGAGGGTGAGTGCAGGCAAGCAGAAACCCAGTGTGGCTAACTGGAGATTAAGACCTATTTAACAGAAACTAAAAGGACTGTTATTGGCACTGTGCCACATTGGGAGTAAGATGTTTCACCACATCCTGCACCCAGAGGACCTCACAGCACCAGCAGCTTTACCCCAGTGTAACCAGCAAGCTCCCGCTCTACTCTCTCCACCCTGGCATTGGTGGGTCCCGCTAATGAGCCTACATACTCTCCTTTATGAGATTAATGCAGTACATGTAGCAGGTGTCTGCCAAAATTCCAGCCCTATTTAAACCTCCCGGCCCATACCAGCCCTGTAATCCTATTAGCTCTAATTGAGTGAAGTCGGCAGTCTTTTTCAGTTTAACCAAGTTCAGCCACTAATAGGATTCAAAAAGAAAAAGGCTCAATGCATGGAATATGTGGGGTTTTAGTAGGAAGACAAGGGCATCTCTATGTCTGAGGGTTCCTGAGGGGGTAAACCAGCCAAAGATGATGAAAGAGATGCATTAAGGCCATGTTTTACTGATTTCCTCTCTCTCTTTCTCACCAAAAAACACACACTGCAATAAACTACAGCACAACAGTGCCATGTGCCTAATACTTTTTTTTTTAGTGTTTCTGACAGTGTGAGACAGTTCTGACAGTTAATGGTCATATACATAACATGCTTCTAAAGCTGAATCAAGAAACCAAAGATATAATTTTGCAAAGCGTAGCTGATACTTATACTGACCTTTTAAAATAAACCCACGGTGTGTCTTGTATCTTTTGCATTTTTGAATCTTTCTGTGTGACATCCTCCTGTTTAACCTTTGGCCCCTGATCAGTGTGATAGGGTGTGAGTCTAGACAGGAATAAAGCCTGATTCAATGCATAAATAAAGACCTTTTCCATCCCCATCAGTCAACATCTCTCCAAAGTAATCAGGCCCAGGCAATGCTCTGTGATGTTTCCTGAAGAAGCTGTTCTTTTTTAATATAATTATCCAGAAAGATTCATTCTGATAAGTCTGTTTTGTCTAACAAATGACACGTCTTCCTGCTTGTGGTGAGAGAGGGAGAGGGATGATTCTCTAGCCTGGGAGCACTGCTTCTGTGATTGCTGCTATGGAGAAAATAAGTATTCACACAGGAACCAGATCATTTGTTTAGTATCTTATAATGTTTGTTATTCTTTACAATATCTGACTGCTTCTAAAAGTGTCGAAGATCCTATAGTTCTAAAGATCCTATAGCTTCCCACACAAATAATAAGTAATTATTGAGTTAATTGTAATCCTTAAATCCTTATCCGGAACAAGAACCACTATGCATCATGCATTGTGAAAACGTGTAATTTTAGGTGTACAGTGACTTTTGTTTTGCAACATCATGCATCCCATAACAACAGTTTCTCAAAGTGGGGTCTGTGACGCATAGCTAGGTGGTCCATGATTTTCTAATTTTGTAAGAGTTGTGGAAACCACAACCATTATCAATGTTATTATGCCGACAAACAATCTCAACTGGAATCTAATGACAATTGTAATAAAAATTGCTTCTATTGGATCCTTAACATTCCTATAACTGAACACATACACATTAGTTAGCATGAACAGATAATGTGTTCTAAACACATGCAAATATAGATAAGAATAGGGGAATATGAAACTATTCATTAAAAAAAAATAATTACAGGGCATCAGGACTGAGATCACACTGGACACAACAAAACAATCGCACACATGTGAGTTTTTTAAAATTCATGTGAGTGTGAGTGAGCAGGAAAGAAAGCTGTGAAATATTGGCGGTGCCAATAATTGTTGCAAACCTATATTTAACAAAGATATATATATTTTTTGATAAACCTGTGTTGTGTTTGCAGTTGTTTGATATCCATGAGAGCAGAGTATTTTTGTAAAATTTTTTAAACAAAAGATAAAAAGGTTTAACATTAAAGACAATTGATCACAGCCTTCTTTGCCCATATTTACCAAGGGTGCTAATATTAGTGGAGGGCACTGTGACTGTATGGCCGCAGTGGTTTAAATAAGGCAAATTTATATTTTGCAAATAGAACCAAGGACATTTCATGGCCAAGTACAAACAATAATAACTGCATGAGATGAATTATGAAATGGAGTGTACCTCTGGGGGTTTTTACTGGGTGTATTAAAAAAAAGAAAAAAAGACACAACTATTCTACAGATATTTGGAGCATTAAACAGATATACAGATTGTCTTACATTGTATTACCCTCCTATAACATGTACAACATTTGGAAGAATGTTAAGTTTGAGCAGGGTCAAACGCCTCACTACTGTGGGAAGTTGATTTCCGGTATAATATTTTGTTTGCATCCAGTAAAGATCCATTGTATATATAAACCAGCAGCTACATTTGCTAGATATACTCACATTCTTTACCATATATTATGATGTCTTCAGTGCCAATGTTTACTGTGTAGAGCATAGAGTCATCTCCATTATGTACAGTTGAGTGCAAAAGTTTGCATCCCCCGTGTCTGGGGTTGGGGTGGAAGCTGTATAGCGATTTTAAATAAATACATAAACACAGAATAAAAAACAAACGGCTGGGACTAAAAAGATCATTCTAAAATTCTCAGTGAATATTTATATCACAATTTAGAGATTTATATTACAATTTAGATTTATCATTGCTGATATCTAAAACTACATTTTGCACAATTTGTGGAGTATCTATGAACCCTAACACACTAAATGTTTTGCTGGTATAAATGAAATTACATTGTCTTGCTCATTTTGTCTGAAGGCAACACCTTTGCATTCAAATATATGCTGGTCTGTAATAGAGCATGCATGTACGTGTACACACACACACATGCACGCACGCATGCATGCACACGCACACACACACACACGCACATACACAAAAGCACCAAAACATATCAGGGGAAGTATCCCAGTGTGAAGGAATTGGATTTTACAGCTGTAATTAGGGTGATGTGTTACTGATTGCACACATATTACTGTCTCTCACTGTAAAAATGCCCTGTGGTGCTGTCACCTGTCCTGGGAAAAAGGTGTCCATGACAGAAACAAGGCCAGATGCTAAAAAAGGACAACTGCTAATAAACACCGGATTGAGGTTAAATACATGCTATTCATTGATTTATTTATGCAATGATTACAAAGTAACAAAGATAGAACCATCCCCAAATTGGCTTGAACTTGTTGAAAACTTTTTATTGTAATTGAAAAAAAATCCCTGTAACCCTTTACAACCCCTCATTATTATTCACACATTCACCTTAGATAATATTACTCAATAACCATAAATTATTGAGTCAAACTAAAACTAACCGGTATGTAATTATGAGAGAGAGCAATGTAAGTCTTGGTTTTGGGAGGTTAAAGGGTTACAGGGAAGTTTGAAAACCAGAAAGGAACAGCTTTCTAAACATGCTAATGACCAGAAGGTTATGAGTTCAAATTGCTGGATTTGAAGTCCCTCAACGTTAAGCTCTCAAAAACTTTCCTAAACTTTTCCATCTTCTCTACAAACGTTAAACTTTCTGTATTATATGACTTTCCATGCCCTGCGATAGACTGGCATCCCAACTATGTTGTATTCCTGCTTCATTACCTGTGTTCCCGGATAGTCTCCAGATCCACCATGAACCAGACCAGGATAAAGTGGCTACTGATGGTGTATGAATGAATGAAATACTTTTCATATTCACTTGGTTGACATATCTCAATCAAGGGTTATAAGAGAACAAATACTAGAGCTTCTTTTTGAAAGCAATTTAAGCAGAAACCTTATGGCTGTAATGTACCACTGTTCCTCTGCAACGAATATTATCAGTATTTTTTTATCATTAGTATTTCAATTTCCCTTGGGGAAAATGAGGCCATCCAGACTTCTACGTCTCATTGGAGAAGCCTTTTAAGAGAACCCATATGGAGAACGCTCATTTAATAACACTTTTATTCTCCTTTTTCTTTAAGTTTGGTACCTAATCAATAAATCTGCTATAGTGTGGTCCTCTGAGACACTAAGAAATGACACACCCAGCATCTTATTACTGCTCGTCATTTCAGCTGCTCTCTGATACACATCAACCCCCTCAATCAGTTCAGGACCCCCAATATTACTCTCCACTGGGGAGATTATGAAGTATAAAGGAAGCGCAAAATAAGCAGAATGAACAAGAGAGAGAAATGGAGGGAAATCAAAGAGTTGGATTAATTGGTATAATGCAAGGTGGCTGAGCACAGCAAGAGAGAGCACTAGTACTGGGAGAATCCGAGCTATCCTCAAGTTAGACCATTTGCACAATTAAGCAACTCACCTCTGACCCCAAGTAGAATAATTAATGAATAACAGAGAGGATAAAGACAAAAGGTGCAGAGTAGTTGGGGTGAGTGAAAGTGAGTTATACATCAAAGAATGCCAGTAATTGGCCCTGCGGTTTTCATTCCTCGCCCTATTTCTTTCAATTCATTGACTCAAAATAATGGGTTCAGGTTCATTATCAACAGATCGTAAGCTAAGCGGTACAAAACTTCGACTAGGCTGTGCATGTGTGTGAGGATGTGTGTAGTGTGAGTGTGTGTGTGTGTGTGTAGTCCTGATGGTTGACTGATACCCACAGACTTGCCAACAGGCTGGAAGGGAAAAGTTGTGAGCTATATTGCGGTCCCAGAGAAGAGGTTGAGGTTGTCAGTTGTTTAGAACAATTTGTTAACCTGTCTCATCATCATGCTGGAATATAGCTGGTATGGCCAGGTAAGTCTGTCTGGTCTTTAAAAGTAAATTTTGACTTAGATCAAATATGTATTGATTTCCATTCTGACAAACTGTATCATGTGACTGTATCATGATATATTGTGACAAGCATTTATAGGTTATGATAAATTAAATGCAAGAAGTGAAACTTTTAACGTTTATATTGCTTCTACTTTCTGAAAGTCATCACCACTGACAATCTTGAAATGAAAAATATGTACTTATATAAGATAGAACTGATATCTACAATGATTTTCATATTACTATTAGGTTAGAGGAAAGTTTTTAAAAGTACTAATAACAGTAACTTAAGAAAAAATACATTTCGGCTGATCAGTAATTCACTTGCAGAATCTCTCATGAATTACAAACAATGTGATAGGCCACGTAAATTAAACTATGATAATGTGAAGTTAAAATAATATGCTTTAAATACATTTATTTACATTTACGTTTACTCATTTAGCAGACACTTTAATCCAAAGCGACTTACAAATGAGGAAATACAAGAAAAATCATCATTGTCCTTCTGACACTTACTTGGAAAAGGAATACATCTAAGAAGCTGACAATATTAATGTGTATAAAATAATTTTTTACTGGGACCGAACCCCAAGACTAAAGAGTAAAAAAAAGTATGTTGTGTGTAAACAGTACAGAAAAAAGAAAACTAAAAAATACAAGGTAGAGAGCATCTATCTGTAACATTTACCCTGTTCCAACTACTGAAAGTTTTAAGATAGTTACATGACGTCCATTCTACTGCAGTACGAGAGGTGTGTACCGTATGAGACCATTATGTATGAATCAGGTTCCAGGACTTGCTCTTATAAAAGAGTAAGATTGTGCATATGCAACATTGTGTTTGGGTGTGTGTACATGGTCCATTTCCTTCTTGGGGACAATATCAGTCATTCACCTCTTGATGCTCAGGGAAAGCCTACAAATGGCTCTTATGTCAAAGAGCACAATTCAGGACATGACCCAGTGCATCGCGTGCAATTTGCCATACTCATTCATGCAATTCCACCTCTCCATGCTTAATTCAATTGCTGGAACCTGGGTGATAAAGCTTATCACACGTGATGAGGTTGAGATTCAGCAGACAAGCCGTCCTCACAATCCAACCTTGATCTGACTTAACTTCCAAACCTGAGAGTCATGTCAGGTAACTAATAGTCCAACATGTCTGACGTTTGGCTTTTGGTCTGAGGGGCATCCTGGGGGGATAAAAAGAGAGGTGTCATGCCATGTTAGCCTCACGCTGGAGCAAGGCTCCGAGTAAACTTTAAAGAAATAGTCTGTCAGGAATGTTGGATTTCCTCCAGCTGATTGACTTATCAATGCGTGTTGGTGAAAGCGTGAGAGAGACATCATTTTAGAACTAGCACTGCTGAGATCCTGACATATGGAGTTGAAAAACAGGGGGAAAACAACAAAAGAGACAAACTGATAAATCTGAGAATCCATGGGACACTTGAGCATATTTAATGCATAAGGAACTCCATGCAGTAGGTTTTATACCAGCCTTATAAATAAGAGGCTTTGGACATCTTTTTTTCTCATCTTCCTCAGTTAATTAATCAGTTTAGAAAAAGCGAGCCAGGTTGAAACATAGAGCTTTGTAGTATTTCAATTTCAGATTCAATTTGATTGATTTCAAAGCACACTGGACAATTAATAGGTCTTTAATAGGTCGCTATAAATATTATGCATAGCTTGCATATAAAAAAGCGATTTAACTGATTATATGTTTTTAGATTTAAAAATAGGCTGTAGCAAGCTGAGAACGGGTCAAAGTTGAGTTTAAGAAGAACCCAAGAAATCATGCAGTGACTGAAAAGGAGACATTAGGACAGAACTATGCATAAACTGATCACTCTTATGTGTATGTGTGTATGTGTGTGTGTGTGTGTGTGTGTGTGTGTGTGTGTGTGTGTGTGTGTGTGTGTGTGTGTGTGTGTGTGCGTGTGTGTGTGTGGAGATTTCAGTTCACTGTAAATGCAGTGTCACAAGCATAACCAAAAGCTATTGTTGCACACTTGGCTACAAAACTCTTAACAGCATGACCTCAGAGTGGAACACAGACACACACACATGCACACACACACACACACACACACACACACACTTGAAAAGCTACAGCACAAGCAATCCTTTGTCCTAACCCAAACTGTGTATTATTAGTTCGGGTAAGGTCAAATTTGATTAAATTTTCTGCTTAGTTCTCATTAACTGCCTACTGCATTATTTAATTTGTTAATTTCCTGCAATTTAATTACAGCTGTAACAGTTCAGCCAAAACTTTTGAACAGCACTTAAAACATTTGGCACTTTGTGTGCACTTGCAAAGAGTTACATCTATTTGACTTAATTTTTGAACAAAGGTCAGAGGAACTATCAGCATTAAAACGGATCAGGATTGAAAGTGACACTTAAATAAGGGAAATAGCTGTGATAATGTTGTCTTGTATGTATATTTTTTTTGTCATTGTCAACAGAGTTTCAGCTTGCTTGTGAATTTGTCACGAACCATTTAGATGATATTAGAAACAGACTTCTAAGGCCGGTTCAAACTGATCTTCCATCCAGCACAAATCAACATCCCCTTTGCAGAATGGATTTTATGGTGCAATTTGTTCATGTTATTTAATCTTTCTTGACATTTAGAATTAAAATAATTGCATTGAAGCTTTTTAAGATTGATGATTACAGACTTGTATATAAGCTATACTGGCTTTCACCTTAATGAGTGTAAACATGTTGTTTGCAGTATTTTTCCTGAAAGAGTGAATGCATCTACTCATGCTTTCCTGGTGCTGCACTCAGTTGCAATAAAAAAATAAAAGCTTTAATCAAACAATGTAGTCCAAAAAGCCATAAAACCATCTCAACTTCTTCCTGTGCTGAACCCTGACATTCATATTCTTCTTGACCATACCAAATCTCTCCACATTAGGGTATTACGCACAGACCGTAACAATCCATTTTGTTGTTAGAAGCCAGTGATTTGGCTAAGTCCAGATAAAGTGCTCCTTTTAAATGAACAGCTTACCCATAAGCCTCTGTACTGCAGGCGCTCAGTGCTGTTTATGGACCCGGTATGTGAGGGGAAGACATATGACACACTGGTCTGGTCACTTTGTAGAATTTGAAGTGGGACCAGTACACAGGGGAGGGTCAGAATGGAGAAACAGTGAGAATCCTGGATGACACTGAAATCTTAAAATGGAGATTACACATGACAGGAAAATATAACTTGTATGTGACATTCTTCCTTATAGTTTTGGGATCATCATACAGATTCAGGCCGCTGTTTTAAGTGACATCTTTGGGGCACACTGGCAGAATAAGTTGGGAAGAAAGTGCAGGGCCATTTATAATCACTTTCTGTTTGTGGCATCAGGGTGGAGGTGTGTGTGTGTGTATGTTTATACTCCTACTAATACAATTAATGTTGCCTGAAAAGTAAACAATCTCTGATAAATTTTTTAAATAACTTAGGAAGATTTTAAACAGGATCTTAATGAAAAGGGTGTGTGTGTATCATTCATTCATTCACGGGGTGGCATTGGGTTTGGAGTGTATTCCGTGGGCATGAAGCGGAAATAGACCCTGGATAGGACGGCAAATCTGTGTGGGCCACCATGCACACACATTGACATCTAGGGACAATTTAGCATAACTAAGCCACATTGCATGTTTTTGAGATATGATGTATGTTAGGTCAAAATCAATGAATGTGTGTGGTGGTGGATCTTCAGACTCCTGACCTAATGGTTGTGAGTTAAAATACCAGTCTTTGATTGAGCATGGCCCTTAACCTTCAACTGCTCAACTGTAAGCTGAACTGGATATAAAACATCAACCAAACGAGTAATGTGCTTTTATATTTGATGGCTTAAAGATAAAAAAATATATATTTTTAAGCCTTCAAATATAAGACACACTCTTGGAAAAGGGTTTCTCATGTGTTTGAGGTTACTAAAGGGTTTCTGCTCTGAATCTGAAAGGGAAATCTTCTGTTTCTATAGTTTCTCTTTCTACTGCTTATATTGGGACATTATGGGAATTCACAAATGCACTGCTTTGAGCAGACTCTCAAAATATTGCAATATGTAGTAAATATGAACTCCTTCAAAGGTTCCCCAGAGAAACCAACTTGAGAACGCTTTATACACCCCCCGTTTTTTTTAGAGTGCAAGATATAAATTTGGAGACGGAATTGTACACAAATTAAATGGCTAGACATGATCATTTTGGATGAACTGATGAATGACTGACTGTACTTCATTAAACAATAAACTATGGACAAATCATGCAGTCTTTTGATTATATTAGTACAACTAAAACTTGAATGACAAAAATGAGGATGTGGGACATGTACACGTGCATAATAACTAACGCTGAGTGTGCATGTCTGAGTGATGATTTTCAGTTGCAGTTTTTGCCGCAGTGTTGAGGCACTTCAATGCTTTTTGTAGATTATCAAAGGTAATTTATGGAGCGGGGTCTTGCTGTGACCTTAGCTTTCTTTATTTTATGGATCCTTGTATGTCTACGAACATGTATTTCAGTTGCTGGCGGCAGTCTTGATCTGATCACTGGCATGCATGTCCTAAGGCCACAATTAGATCTGGCTGTGTAGCTGGGAAAGAAGAGAAGCATTCCTCTAAGGTGTTCCTCTGAACGGCTTGCCTTGTTGGCTTTGACACGGGCACAGTTTAATTGATTTAGGGCAAAAATCACATTAGTGCTAATTGCAGCATTTCTGAAAAGTCTGGCTGCACTGACTTCCTGTTTTCTGCCCAAGCATACAAAAACCTCTTAGCAGTGTATGAAGCTGTTTATATAACACATATTGCATGTAATGTTCTTTTGTCTTGTTGTAATTATTTGAAAATGACCTGCACATGTAATGCCTGTTTACGGGTACAAATAAAAATCATATTCATCGTTTCATATTCTATACACCAAAGTACATGTCTATATATGCATTTTAGATCTGTTACATAATATGTGTATATATGCATTTTATATATGTATCTTACTCTTTGTTGATAAATGCAGTGGAGAGAACGGACCAGCATTCCCGTAATAAAGTAAAAATTGGTGTAATATTTAATTTTGATATAAATCATTAAAGTGCACCTGCTATTATGCATTCCTTTTCTACTTGGATAAAACAGACCTCAGATGTGTGAGCTGGACTTTGAAGTCTTGTCTTAGAAGCAGACCAACTTTTACAGGAAGTAGCTCATGTTTTATGCACGCTGTGTGCGGGACTAACAAAGGTGAGCTGTCATGCTGGGACATGAGAAAATGGCTAACTAGTACTTTTGGCACGGCTAAACATAGGAATAAATGTAGGAAGAGGGGCAGTTTTATATTTTGTGCACTTCCATATTTCATTTGTTTTTGAGGTTATTTATAGGCTAACAGATGAATTTAGATGAATAGATTAGAAGCAGTGAGGGGGCGGAGGTGCCACTTACGGGTTATTGGACTTCGGTATCAGAGTTCCAAGCTCTTTGATTCTGTAGTTGATGTTGTATCGCCGCCTTCTTTCAACTGTCAAACGAGAAAATGAACATTATCACTACACATGCCACACACACACACACACACACACACACACACACACACACACACACAAACATGCACAGTACAACACTGTGCATATTCAAAGCCTTTCTTGTGTATTGTCAGAAACCTTCCTCAGCATTTCTATCATTTCAAGAAACAAAAACGCAGAAATATTTAATTTCAGCAATAAAAAAAAAATACAGCATCTGAACGCTGAGGAAAGAGCTCTACACTTTATCAGGCATGTAAAGTGTAATGACTGCAATGTCATCCATCACACTGTTGATCATGTAACGCAATTACGGCCTTTTCATGGCTGTTATTATCACCCAAGCCTCATCAGCTGTGCACTGATCAAATTCAGTATGACTCAGTGATTAAAATACAACACAGCATAATGTTTTCCATGCTGTGGAAATGCATCCCCAATGTCTCTGAAATATTGTCAAACCATCTGGATTTTCTTATTACTGTGCTCAGATACAAACTCAAACCCTCACTCTTCCATGTTCTGTATCCAGAGCAATGTCATGCACCATGTGACCTCTAGTGAATGAGTATGTGTGCCAGGAAATCCCCTTTAAATAATTTTTTGCTAGCGTGTTTATGTGATGTTGTATATAGTGCATGAGTGTGCTTTCTGCACAGAGGTGTGTGTCAGGGAGATAACCTGTGACTGGAATGTGCTGAGTAAGAAAATGTGTACAGGCAGAAAGGAAAGATCCTAGAACACAACACCCCCCCTCCACTTCCCAACCAGTTCGTCCCTTGTTCCTCTGCTTTCAGCCATCGAAAAATTTTGCCTCTGTCAGGCCTTTGGCTAATAGTTAGTGGTGGAGTAAAACCTCGCAGAGGAAGCCTGGGTGCTGAGAACGCTGATGTGTCATGTCTTCCTTCCCTGGCTTGGCTTTTAACATACACTGTTCAGGAAAATAACACACACACACACACACACACACACACACACACACACACACACACACACACACACACACACACACACACACACACATCTTTCTACTTTCCGTTCCTGACTGCATACCCAGCAGGCTGACTCACTGCAACTCCTTCTTCATTGAGGTTTCAGTGTATAGACATTGGGATTGTGTGTCAAAGATAGAGGTTGTGTAGCTGAATACTTCTGCTGCTGGAGCCATGAGCCATCGTTGTGTAGTCAAAGTCATCTCCCTCACTGAGGTCCAGCTGCTGCCGGTAGGTAGCTGCAGATACAGACAGAGAGAGATCTGTGTTATTTGCAAGGCTTGGTTATGTATTGAAAGTCTATACCTTAATGAGGTTTATGTGTATCTCTATGTGCGTGTGTAAATGCATGTGTGTGTGTGTGCGTGTGTGTGTGCGTGTGTGTTAGCAATGGGGAACTAACAGGCTGCAGAGATTTTGAAAAAATTTCTAGCTATATGAGTTCACCTGACTGTAAATTTAAAAAAAAAATACACACACTGAACATGGTATTTCCTCAGTTGTGGCTGTTTATGTGCATTATTAATATAAAGTAGTTATTGAACTGATTTGATGTTTATAAATTTCATTCAGTTTTTCACTTATAATGTGAATATACCTGACACTGTTACAGTTACCCCGATACTGATACTGAAACCTTGAGCATCAGTCAATATTGATATCCATCCTACTATGCTTTAAAATGATTTTAACTGAAGTACTAGGAATTATGGGAAAAATACCCAGCTAAAACCCAACCTGCACAAAACCATGGCTTTCACACAAAAAACACTTTAAAAATATTACTTTCAACAACTGCATCAAGCCACCAACTCAATGATCACCAAATTGTTGTTTTTTTCTTTTGTGATGCTTTTAGTGCAGCTTGTTTCAGTTGTTGTTTGTTTAGAGGGGTTTCTCCCTTCAGTCT
This sequence comes from Ictalurus punctatus, assembly GCF_001660625.3. Classification (NCBI taxonomy): domain Eukaryota; kingdom Metazoa; phylum Chordata; class Actinopteri; order Siluriformes; family Ictaluridae; genus Ictalurus; species Ictalurus punctatus. Next base: position 16,671,916 of record NC_030434.2, on the reverse strand, counting down.
CCTCTTCAGGAGGTGAAATGCTGCTCAATATGGTTAAGGTCTGGTGATTGACTTGGCCTGTCTAAAACCTTCCACTTTTTCCCTCCTGATAAAGGCCATTGTTGAGATGGCAGTTCGTTTTGGATGAGTGTCTTGCTGCATGATAAAGTTCCTCCAGATCAATCTGGATGAATTTCTCTGTAAAATGGCAGACAGAATGTTTCTGTAGGCATCTGAATTCATTCTACTGCTATCATCACACATTATCTTCAATAAAGATTACTGAGTCTGTTCCAGAAGCAGCCATACAAGCCAAAGCCATGACACCACCTCCACCATGTTTCACAGATGAGCTTGTGTGTTTTAGATCATGAGCAGATCCTTCCTTTCTCCACACTTTGGCCTTTCCATCACTTTGGTAGAAGTTAATTTTGGTTCCAGAACTCTGTATTTCTTTGTGAATTCCAATGTGGCTTTCCGACTCTTACTGCTGATGATTGGTTTCCATCTTGTGGTATGGCTTCTACATTTGTGCTCTCGAAGTCTTCTTCGAGCAGTGGATTGTGATACCTTCACCCCTGCCCTGTGGAGGTTGTTGGTGAAGTCACTGACTATTGTTTTTGGGTTTTCTTCACAGCTCCCGCAATGTTTCTGTCATTAGCTGCTGTTGTTTTTCCTTGGCCGACCCATTCGGTGTCTGTTGCTCAGTACACCAGTAGTTTCTTTCTTTTTCAGGATATTCCAAATTATTGTATTGGATATGCCCAATGTTTGTGCAATGCCTCTGATTGATTTTCCCTCTTTTCCTAGCTTCAAAATTACTTGCTTTTCTCTAATAGACAGCTCCCTGGTCTTCATATTGGTTAATCCTTTTTAATGACAAATGCAGTCTTCAGTGAAACTGAAGGCTAAAACCAAGAGAAGATGCTCAGAGCTATTTATTGTTTAAACAATCAATCTAGCAGGACATATCTGGGTAATAAGAAACACCTGTCAGTCACATGTTACAATATTTTTTGCTCGCCTAAAATTGGGTGGTTTGATGCAAAAGGTTCTACGTTTTATGTTGTTTAACTAGAAGTAAATACCAGGAAATAAAAACTGAAATCCTAAACTCTCATCTCATATTCATTTTTTGATCACAAACCCAAACGTCTTCAGTCTAAAAAAACAAACAAAAAAACTGGTCTTGCTGTTCCAATAGTTTCAGAGGGGACTGTATTTGCATGTATTTTTCTCATTTGTAAGTCGCTTTGGATAAAAGCATCTGCTAAGTGAATAAATGTAAATGTAAATGTATAATTTATATGAAAGATGATACCATTTTTTCCTGATAACGATACGATACTGAAACTATCTTCACAAAACCATGGCTTTTACACAAAAATCACTTATACTGCGAACATATTGAAGTATTAAAATATTGAAAATATATGTAAACATATACAGTTCCAAAAAAATCTTATGTATATATATATATATATATATATATATATATATATATATATATATATATATATATATATATATATATATATATATAAGGCAAACTGAGCTACCACTGCCCTATTATAAACAGTGATGTGCAAAGATTTTAGGCACCTTATTTTATTAGTACAAACTTAGTTATAGATTATTAATTTATGACTTCTACATTATCGAGTCAGAACAAAAAACATTTTAAATTCCCAAGCATTAGTTTTCTAGCACAAAATTAAATGTTACAGAAAAATGTTTGTATGTCAGTAAAGAAAGCAGCATATTGGGTAAGAGACTCTTTTCAGACAAAATACACAATGAAGGCTTTATAACACCAAATATCGACTTTGTTTCATTTATTAGAGTTTACTGCTCTTTACCGCATTTTTCTTTAAAATGTAGAATCATTTAATGAAATTATTCTGAAGGCATCTTTGCTCTATAGCATTTCTTTGCATGTGCCGAAAACTTTTGCACAGTACTGTGTGTGTGTGTGTGTGTGTGTGTGTGTGTTTATATATATATATATATATATATATATATATATATATATATATATATATATATATATATTAGTAGCAAACACAAACAAATAAAATTTCATCTGTAGGAAGAAAAATAGGAAGAATAAAGTGCTTATTGGATTTCAGATTTAGCTTATAATGTGATTTTACTTGATGAGACGGGCATCCTTACAATATTAAAAGTGTTTAAAGTGTTTTAATAATACTAATAAAAATAATAATAGTGATATATTTGCACTATATAACACTTTTACATGCATAAATATGTAAAATAATATGTAAATAAAAACATATATGCAAATAAGTAAATAGGAAGGAAAACTGAGAAAACTTGGGTTAATGAATTTCACATTTTTTTTTTTTTAATTCCTGCTGTACTTTCTCTTCCCTTTAGAAAACTTTGTGGTGCAACGATTCTGTGTGTCTCTGACTGAACACAATGTGTCCCATACACTTCTTGAGAACAAACCATATAGCATTAATTATATTCATTCTATACAAGTAATGTACATTTAGGTGTGCTGTATAATGTGCCATGAAAACTGTATCCAGGCTGAGAGAAGTTTATTTGATGTCCTGTGGGTGTTAAGGTATGTCCATGATTTCTACAGTTAGTGATAATCACCCACCCTTGTGTTTCATAACTTGACCTGAAGTGAAACAAGAACTTGGCTAATACTGAAACAGTTGAGCAACGTCTACACCATAATATAGATTACATTCCCACTTCCAGTTCACACTCAGTGCCTGTCTGGAAGCCTGGTTTTTGGACTAACATTTCTAGAAGCGAGAAATCAATAAGGTAATGCAAATAGTCCTTTATTTACGTCTGTCACTCTTTAGAGATTATTCCTTCTCATGGAATTTAGGAATATCATATTAAAGAACAAACTGCTGGATTGACTTGCGCAAGACATGAAATATAATTACACTGTGGATGGAGATTAAGCAGGAGATCTTATTAGTAATTAGATTTCAAGTTTGCAGCATGCCAATATTTTTAGTACCTTAATATTTAACTCCTGGGTGTAAATATGACTTGCAGTGTCCTAAACCTAAGGGCACAACTTGAGACATAATTTTAAGACAGAGGCTGTCCTATTACACTGGTGAAAGTATGTGTGTGTATGTGTGTGCGTATGTGTGTGTGTGTGTGTGTGTGTGTGTTTATTCTGTCCTATCAGCTTATCTCTGCACACAGCCAGTGCAGCTTTACTTATCTGAGTGAGTTCATTAAGCAAAATGAAGTTATGAAGCTACAGTTGTGCATACCCGGGACAAAATCTTCTGTATTGTTGCACAGTTCATATGGAATAAAAGAAATAAAAAAAACCTTTTGTAGTGTTTCTATATTTGGAGGTCTACCAGCTCAACTACTCTTAAATTAGGCAAACCTGTCGTTTTCTATTGCAAATACAATTTTGCATCGGTTTACTAGATGTAGAAAATTAACAGAACGTTTTTTTTTTTCCTGTGAAGAAGCATATAAGACATTCTCTTTGCAGTACTGAAGGCTTTTCAAACTTTTCAAAATATTTTATATATTTATATATTACTCATCAGCTCAATCGCAGTCTTTAGCCTGTTATCATGATATCATGATTGCACACCTTCACACATAACATGTCATTCTCCAGGCCTGCAGCTGGATTCAAATTCCTATTACTATATCTGTATCTCTTACATTTATAATAATACAAGACAGGAAAGGATTCACTCCTCCAAAACCACTGGCAGCGTGAACATCCCTGCCACCAAGTTTACTAGACATATCATCCTGAAACACTGGGCAACCTTTTCTTACAGAGAAAAATCTGATTCATGTGAAAAAAACAAAAAACAAAACAAAAGAGAGATGTGAACTCCAGAAAGTTCTGTGAAAGAAGTGAAAGAACTCTCAACATTACAACATACAAATAATGCTGATTGTAAAGTCATTTTTTCAGAAGGTCATGTCAAATTAGACAAAATAAGCTTGACATTCACTGAGTATATTTTTAGTCCCATGGCAATAAAAGTTATTTTTGGATGTTCTAGAAATAGCCTCAGCTGCCACTGGGTAACTTCACAGCTGGCCCTTTGTGAACTCAGACAACACGAAGACAAAACGGGGTCATTCTGGTCTCTCAAAAAGTGAATACGTCCATCCTATATATAGTTTTACGATGTGTTATGGACTAAAATAAGATAAGGGTTCGGTTCTTGACAGTTAGTTTTTGAGAACTGACAGAGGACAATGGGTCCTCAGAGCGCTGTGTCTTAGATGAGCCCTGGGGTTAGTGAGAAACCACACACAACAAGCAGCATTTGTTTTCGAGCCCCTGAAGCAGAAGTGGAAGAGGGTTGTAGGGGGACAGTTTGGGGACTGGCTACGTCGCACAAACAGAATAAGGCGGTCCTCTTGAATTGGTAATATAGACAAAACACAGGAATCCCATGGTGATCAAACCAACCAGATCAGTATTCTGATGGCTCTCTGTTTGAGGTGATTACCACACTAGGCCATAAAAGGGCAAGCCAGCCTCCCTGTTAATTAGGTCTTTTACTACACCCAGTCGGTTTATAAAGAGTGCTGTAGAGGAGGAGAGAGTCACAACGTATTCACTCAGCAGATAACTTTAGCCTGGGATCCTACTAGAGTTCCTTGTCAGAGCTGCAGAGGACACGCGGGTTCTGAGAATGCCACATTTATCTGATTGTAGCTACTACATGATGCGAGACGGAGCCCAAGTTGCCAGTGTAAGGATATTTTTTTTGACTTGTGATTTGTATTTTTGAAACTATCTGTGGCTGAAGGTCAGGTATGGATGGCATAAGATTCAGCTTGAGAAATGGCCTCAGACATCAGGTTGGAGGGAGTTGACTACCATTTACATCCTAGCATTTTATTACAGAATTTTAAATGTTTTGTAATAAGATAAATCTGTTTTTAGCGAAACCAACAAAAAAAAAGTTAATAAGAGATGTTTATATGGTGCGTTCTCATAAAATGACTATTCCATGTTATTTGTGCAAAATGTAAACTTCATAAGCCTGAAAGTACAATGTGTAATACTGACCATGCCTTTCAATCCACAGGTTCAGAACCACCTGGAGACCTCCAAGTACCACCTCCACCAAGCTCAGGCCCAGCAGGTCAAACAGTACCTGACTTTAGGCACCAAGCTTCCTGGCCAGGCCCACCCACACCCAGGCCAGGCCCTGGGCACAATGCCTGTCATGCGCAACGGCCATATGACACCTGTCAGCGACAACAGCACACCTGGCAGTCCCGTCACCCTCTTCACCCTCGCCAACAGCCACGACACTGAGGTGAGTACCATGCTCCAACCCCCATTCTCCCCACACCATTCATCAATAACATCAAACATGTATCACTGATCAATACCAAAGTAAAAGGTCTCACTAATCTGATAAGAGGCATTTCCATCATGCTGCAGTCTTCTTGTGTGGAGATGATGAAATGCTTGTTATTGGATTAGGAAGCAGCATATCTTTTCCTCTGCACTGTTCTACTCTTCATTGATTTAATGACTATTAACCTTTGTAGATAAAGCTAAAAAGGGACATTTGAGCATGGCAAATACGCTACACTGTAATCAATGTTTTCCTTTAGTTTCCAGTAGATGAAGTTATTGATGATCTCATTGGATTTGAATCTGGGTTCAATGATGGGAGCTTGGAGTGTATGGAGCCTAGCATCATAATGCAAAATAATGTGAGTATGAATTATATTCATTCTTTAAGTATGTGGATCAGCGAGCTTGCTTCTGAAAATCGAATTTAACCACTGTCATTTCTATTAATATGAACATTTTCTGAAAATTACAGAATAAGAATTAAGAAATGATGAGACTCTAATTAATTAAATTACAGCAACACAAATCAGTGGAGGTTTTAGACTAGTCTGCTTTGATAAATCTCTTTAGAAAGATCAGAAGTGCAACCTGAAATGTCGATTCTTGATGTGCATGGGGGAAAAAAAGAGCTTGTCTTTTGTGAGGTCAGATTAAATCCAACTAAGAGTCAAAGTTCATGATATGTGTGTGTGGGGGAAAAGGCTTAAACGGCACTATGTTCTTTGCTGTGTAACAATACAGATTAGTCACCTAATACAATCAGGGAACTGAGTGGTATGCAGAAAATGAGTTGTAATGAGTGAAGGCCTCATATACAGTACATATCCTCCACTACTCTCTCTCATAGGCACTTTAGGGTCAAAACTAAAGTACAGGAGGGAGAAAGAGTAATGTGACTAGATAACAAAGAGAGAAATGCATATAATATGCAAATGTGGAAAAAGTTCATGTTCATCTTAAGAAGTGCAATTTAGCTAAGGAATAAAAATGCATACACAGGTGTCTAGGGATACAAGTGCTCGCTGTGTTTCTTTGACTGGGCAGAAATTCGGCAGCATTTTGCTGATGCTTAGCCTGGACAAAGAACTGCTTGAGCGGTGATTATAACAACACCTGAACTCACCAGAGAGGAATGCGTCAGTGAAAGAGAAACTGTCACGTTGCATTCCACCACACACAAAAAGACAGCGATGGAGAGGAGTCCAGTGTTATAGAGGGCAAAAGAGAGGGAGTGTGCATGTTGAGTATACAGGAGGAAGAGAGAGAAAGAGAGAAAGAGAGAGAGAGAGAGAGAGAGAGAGAGAGAGAAAGAGAGAGAGAATACAAGACAGATTATGTCTCAGCAACGCAGTGAGGCATCAGATTGGGCTAATGCCTCAACTCCCAGTGGGCTTGTTCAGAAATGATACCATGCTTAAACGGATCAATTGATTTTAATTAGTCATACAGTGCTATGCATCACATCGCTTCACGTGTCAACATATCCACGAACACAGATGGGAATGGATTGAAGTGATTACGATACCAGGAGTCAAGGGACTGTAGCAATCTTTCATTTTTGATAAGCATGATTTTCCTCTACTGAGATAACGGCGTACATGCACAGCAAAGCAAAGCTAACAGTCTAATACTGTATCTGCCCAGCTCTTCAGCTAATACGGATCATTTTTAGTCTTTCAATGTGTGTATGAGGAGTGTGTTGACTGTACAATGCACCGTGTTGAGCAGATGCAGCAGGAGGCTAACCCTGACAGGTGATGCTTTCTCTTGCACAGTGCACCTGTCAAATATTGCGTGTGCAAAATGTCAGAACAAGTGTGATCGGCCTGATCCAGGTCTTATAATGTCAGCAAGTGACAGGGACTTCTGAGATTAGATCCCATACATAACCACATGTTTATCCACACGTACATAACATACACTCACATGCTCAATCCCGGGGCCTGAGTTGAAAACATAAAAGGAGAGAAATGAGAAAAAATAGAGAAAATAATCTGTTCTGTAAAACAAATACAAATACTACTATATTCTAATAGAAATATAAATGACAATGAAACATGCTCCTAGAGTTCATCTCATCCTTTCCTGTCTTCCTCTTCCTGTTTATTTCAAAGGTGGCCCTGAACAGCGGCATGCTGGAAGTCTATGGCGGTGACCAAGGTATGACTGCCTCTCATGGTGGACTGACACCCCCCTCATGCCCCCCAAAGCTCTCTGTTAAAATGGAAGTCACAGGTACGGAGCACGGCTGCAGAAAGTCTGCCGTAGATCAATTATCGCTTTAAGGCCCCTAAACATCTCGAATCATTTAAAAAAAATAAGCACAGTTGCACACCGTAAAAACATGAGTACATCTAGAGTAACACTTTTGAGTCCATGTCCAGTGCCTTAAACATAACAAGGATGAATCTGCAAGAAAAACACTCGAGTGTTTTTCAGGTCACTGTCTGCCTGCTTTATTACAGTGACTCAAAGTACACATTGTCCGACTTCCTCTTTTACTACACTCATTTCTCATTTTCAATGCTTCAGTTAACTGAATATGATGGGATGTATCTCTTGTGTTGTATATATTGCACAAAGAGGCCCCCCAATCCGTGAAAGCCATGCATCAACTAAAGCTAATTGATTTAGGAAA
>NC_030434.2:16641437-16661437 GCF_001660625.3 Ictalurus punctatus | reverse complement strand
ATATAAAGAATAATGAATGAAGAAAGGCTGAAATGCAACAAGGAGTTTGTTTATGCTGACAGTGTCCTCTTCCGTTACATGGCGTGTTAGTATGTCCCAGTACTTACATGCTCCTTTTCTTCACAAAAAGCGTACATAATTTTAGTACATAGTATAAGTATGCCAATTGGGATGCAGGGAATGTATTTCACAAATGATAAATAGCAGATCTATGTTTTTCAAGCCTTTAACTTTAACGCCAATATATATTTATTTACGACTATAAGAAAGCCATTCATACATATGTTGTCCTGGTTGGCTGGATGTTGGAGGTCCACAGCACATTTTCTGAGGCAGCTGCACAGTTCAGAGATCGTTTTAACAATAGCTGTCATCATGTGAAGAGAACTTTACTATATATATTACAAAAAGTGTTCTCACCTAAAAATAGCTGACACCACCTTTACCTACACAAAATGCAATGGCAGGTAGCATTGTCCTAGTGATCCCACTATCTTCTTCTTGGGGGAAGGTATGGAACGGAGTACTGCATCCTGTCATCTCCTGTATACAGTAGATTCAGAAAGAGTGTGTGAAAAGTAATAACCTCAGACCTCATTAGGGTTCTGCTTCAACTCCATTCATCATCAATGATGTATGATCAGGGCAGATCTTAGTAGTGTGTCCCCAGAGACACTTGAATAATGATCCAAGATTTTGATTATAAGTGAAGACACAACTATCTGATATCTAATGCTTGAGTATATGTGTGTGTTTGACAGGAGTTAGAGATCCAAGCTCGTGCTCACGGTCTGCCCAGTAATCTGGGAGCAGCGGAGATCTCGTCTCACCTCCTCAAACAGCAGCAGCAACAGCAGCAGCAGCAGCAGCAGGCACTTCCAGCTCCTGCGGTTACTCCTGGAGCACAGACTTCTCTCTACCCACAGGATGAGCTCAATGGCCCCGAGTACCTGCAGAGGAACTCCCTGTCTGTGCTCCATGCCGGAAATGAAGGCAACAGCAGCTCCTCTGGTGAGCATGCAGACGCCACTTCGACGACCTTCTCAGACCCGCTGTCACACTTCACGGACTTCTTTAGTGCCACTCTGAAGGAGGAGCAGCGGCTGGACGAGCTCCTCATGGAGGAGGCGCTGTCTCCGTTCGGGACTGACCCACTGCTTTCAGCCACTTCGCCCAACGCGTCTAAGGGGAGCAGCCGCAGGAGCAGCTTTAGCACGGATGACAACGACGACCTTTGACACCGTTCACAGTATTCTTACACTTCTGGATCTGACGTATGTGACTGATCTCCAGCTTTTCCTCTAGACACAGGGACACATCTTCTATGTGTCCTGGAAATTCAGAAACTTAAAAAAGGGGGAGATGAACTGATATTCTGAAACTACTGTACAGCCTTTACTATAGATGCTTATAACACTGGTCACACACATCATTGGCCTATTAAAACTATATGCTTCTGAAGTGTAACATAATGGCATTGTTCATAAGGATCACTAAAGGAAAAAGTGAAGAGAAGATGGAGAAGAGGAACTTTTTTCCCCCTCATCTGCCATGCCTTATCTAAGACAGGGTTAGCTTCATAAACGTATATAAGAGGAAGTGTTGTAAATGTAATTTAATAATAGCAATAAAACTAACATGTCTTATTGTTTTAAAAATATTTTTAAAGGAAAATATCACTTTGTGTATTTATATATCCTAATCCCTGTATTGTTGTAAAAAAATGTCTTATACAATCTAACACTTTCTATTTTTTATTTTTTATTTTTTAGATATCTTTGGGGTGGGGAAAACACATTAAACCCCTTTTTGATAAAACCAAGTCTGTTTTTATTTCATTCCTTCTAAACACAATAATATTCCATGTCAATTCAACAGGGGTAAAATATGTAAAAGCAAATTTTAAACATTTTGGAAACATATGCTTACACTTACACTTACACACACACACACACACACACACACACACACACACACGCGTGCATGCCTGATTGTGTTTTATAGCTTCTCTACACCGCTGTGCAACTGATGAGGTCTTGGCCTGTCTGAAGATCTAGCAGCTAAGAGGTTTGGCGTTTAAGTGACATTTTGATGAGGACGTCTCCCTGTCACAGGATACTAATGACACACAATATACCCGTGATTACACACAAGCTGAACGGCCATTAAAATACAGCTGCAGCCCTCGACCACACTGAGTTCGGGTCAGACCTGCAGGGCTCTCCAGACGCTCCACATTTTATCCGCATCCAAACTCAAACAACATCAAAAACGTGGTGCATCAGCATGGTCCTGAGGACTGGTTTGAGGATCACCGGGTTAGAGGACCGAAGAGCAGGTTGTTGAGACAAATTGGCTGATTTCCCCTCAAAAACAACAATAAAAAAGAAATAACCAGAAACAAAAAGTTGTATAACTTTATATTTTAAAAAATTTATATATTAAATTCTGCCAAGCCATTTCTTTCAAATGAATTAGTTCATTATTAATTCACATGTTTAACGTGACTCATATGCCACTTAAAGGCATATGATATGACTAATAATTAATTCATTATTTATTAAGTATATGATTGTTAATGTTACATGTTTTCTGGTTACATGGTTTCCAGTGTTACATGCTGTACATTGTTTGAGTTTATTTTGACAGTTCATTGCACTTAAATGTTACAAAAGGTAATGCATTTTACCCTAAGCTTATTTTATTTAATAATTAAAAAATATATATGTCGCTTTAAGACATTTTACACATGACTACTTTTTAAGCTATGAATATTGTTCATTTCATTTCAATGCATTCAAAGAACGATATATATATATATTTTTTAGAAAATGTCTTTAACATAAAAAAACATAAATAATTATCAACGAAGCCCCTATGCTGTTTAGTCAAGCTGTTTTTAACCCAGTTTATTTAAAGTTTTATTTCAGTTCTGTATGATCGTGAGTCTTTTGAAGGAATGTCTCATTAGTTGAGATTTTTAAGCAAATTCAATGATGTAATGCATGAATAATACAACAAACAGCAGAGACAGAAACATGTGAATGCGTTGCAGTGGAGAGGCTGTGTGTTCATCAAAGCCTGGCTAAATTAATGTTTTACAATGCTATTAGATATATGTTTCTCCATAATGAAGTTGAAAGCCTCACCATATCATTAGCAAATATGGACACTCTCGCTACAGTTTACAAACATGATTACACATACTGTAAAGTATATGTGTGTGCTCATTAAAGGGAAGACCTAGATTTCTTTTGTAAATAATTCTCATGAATGCAGTTCTGCGATTTCTACGTCTCAGTCACTTCCAGAAGTCTTTTTTGGCAGATTATAACTTGATTACTCGGCTTAACATAAATACCAAATGAGATGTTTCGGATGTCAGGATGGCAGTTGCCTTACTGAATTTTATTATAGTAGATTTAGGAAGATTTCCAACACATCAAATATTAACAGTTTCTACATTAAAGCTGAAATACAGAAACAGTTTTATAAGTAAGTAATTTAGTAAGTAAGTAAGTAAGTAAGTCAATTTTATTTATAAAGCATATTTAGCACAGCAAAGCGGACCAAAGTGCTGAACAGAGGAAAGAAAAGTAAAATAGATAACAGAATAAAACCAAATAAAGACAGACAATAGACAATAGGATTAAAAAAAAAAAATAGATTAAAATGCCTGGGAGAAGAGATACGCTTTCAGCCTCTTCTTAAAAACTGTAATTGAGGGTACAAGGCGGATATCCAGTGTCAACTGATTCCATAAATGAGGGGCAGCGACTGAAAAACCTCTATCCCCCTTAGTTTATAAACAGGATGGAGGGACATACAGAATAAGCCTATCAGAAGATTTTAAAAATCTGCTAGCTGATTGTGGTGTAAGAAGATCTTTGAGATTAGAAGGAGCTTGATCATTAAGAGTTTTAAATACAAAGAACAGAATCTTCAACTGGATCCTAAAATGGACCAGGAGCCAATGGAGCGATGCTAAATTTGTAGTGACATGATCATATTTCTTTGCCCTGGTCAACAGCCTTGCAGCCGTAAGCTTCTGAACCAACTGGAGATGAGCAAGAGATGACTGAGGAAGTACAATGAATTACAATAATCTAAGTGCGGTGTGATAAAAGCATGAATAACCTTTTCCAAATCTCGGAAAGACAAAAATGTTTCAAGTTTAGAAATAATCCGTAATTGACCAAAACTATTCTTAATGACTGGATTTATTTGCTTGGTACAGCAGTGTAGAAAATGACTAGGAAATGCCCTCACATCATCAGTGGGCTCTGAGAGATCATTCTGCCATGGCTCGTGTCTCTGCTTTTAGCTTTACTCTGTGAAACATGTGCCATGTATGAACAGATTTCCCGCGGTTTCTTCCTCATGTCGTCTCAGGGAGTTTTTTCTTGCCACCACCACCTCTGGTTTGATCATTAAGGATAAATGTATCAACTAGAAATTTATATCCAGAATTTATATATTTCTGTAAAGCAACTTTGTGACAATGGCCATTGTTAAACGTCCATCACTATACAAATAAAACTGAATTGAATTGAATCAGCTTTCATCATGCTCTGCTGAAAGATAGGACAGAACAGAAGGGATAGTGTCTTAAAAGAAAAAAAAAACTTACTGTGAATCTTGCACCGTTTCCTTTCATGGACATCACTAATAATCCATACCAGGTATTACAAAAGAACCAGAGTTAATCCCGGGTCAGAAAATGCCATATATCATCATCAGAATGTCATTCTGGAGGAACTCCAAATAGACATCATTTGGGACATGGACATGCTTGATTAAAGATCAAGTCAGGTTATGTGTCTTGTATATTAGCTCATGCAATAGAACCTATGCTGTGATGCATTTCTGCATCCACCGTAATCTTTAACAGCAATAAATTATTTTTCTGTTGTATACCAGTGTGGCCATTTTAATTAATTTATCCCCTCTCCTTTCACCGCCAGACTTCACCAGTAGATGGAGATAATACACCGCGTCCCCTCTCTCTCTCTCTCTCTCTCTCTCTCTCTCTCTCTCTCTCTCTCTCTCTCTCTCTCTCTCTCCATGCACACAAACTCCTTCCTCCACAACACTCAGCTTCCATCATTAAAACTACCAATACAGAATGCACACTGCTCAAAATTGGGTACTGCTCGGTTTAGCCATTTCCACTGAGTTGCATTATGCCTCCCAAAAAAGCAGGATTTAATGGAGCAGCTCGGGTATAATGTACACTTATTCACACGTTTTAGCAATGCTTAAATATTAAAGGCTTTATTAAGGTCTATGGTGTTAAAAGTTCAGACTCGAGAGGCTGCGAAAGCATGACACACACACACACACACACACACACACACACACACACACACACACACACACACACACACACACACCTTACTATTCATGTGAGGACCTTCCATTGACATAATTATTAATGTTATGATACATAACATAACCTGAACCTCAGTACCCATAAGTAAACATTTTAGTTCTATAAGGGTTTTTTTTTTATTGCATTATTATTATTTTATTTTTTAAAATAAAAGCTGCAGTTTTTGTATAAAAATGGTATTTTTCTTCCTGAGGGCCAGCCAAATGTCTCTACAAGGTCAAAACCATCAGGAAAAAAAAAAAATAAAAAATCCTATCCTCAGGGGGACATTTATAAATATAGATATAAAACCACACACATTATCCTACAGTAAAGCTATCCCTCCTTCCTATGAAGCAGCTCTCCTGTGCATAAGTAAGTACATAATTTATAGCCAAACTTTTATTTGTTAGACAGTATTGAATTGTCATTGCTTAGTGGTGTTTTACATTATATGCATCTAACAACAATAAATAATTCATAATCAATAAGTGACTTACACAAGAGACAGCAGACAAACCTGATGTGGTGGCATCATGTTTTGGATTTAAAGGTTCATTAGTGAGTGGATCCTGTGTGTGTGTGTGTGTGTGTGTGTGTGTGTTGTGGTGCCTGGTCACTCCACAGCCATCCTAAGGGTCTCTGAAACTATTCTGTGTTTATGGTGACCGCGCCCAGCTGTACTTTAGTGACTCCCACGTCACTGGCTGGTGAACGGCGTATTAACAACGGAATACAAAGAGATGAAATCCCTCCAGCTGCAGTCAGTGCTATAAAAGCCACTGATGCGATTTCCAGACAGTCCGAATGAATCAAACCAGATGCCAAAAACATAACTTCAAACAAATTGACTTCCAATTATTGGAGTACACACTTCCAGATGTGCTACAGATGGAGACGGAGGGGGGGAGGCAAAAAGGTGTCTCGGGCCACGCTGTGCTGCGCTCCAGAATAAAGCCAGGGCAAAGCGGCGTGTGTTTTAAATCACCTAAAGAGGGACAGGATGTGAGAGGACAAATACGGCTAAGGAGAGGAGAGAGTATCATTAGTACCATTTCACACAAACACACACACACACACACACACACACACACACACACACCCACTCCATGATCTAACCAGGAGGTTTCTTTAATGCTAATTTAGAAGTGATTCCCAGCTAAACCTTGATCCTGAAAATGAAATCCCAGGCAGAGGACATTCACAGCTCCCAATCTCACGACCACATGCATGACTGCGTATTCAGTTACAGCTGTATACTTATTTCTAGGACTGATAAATGGATATGTATGGTGGCATTCACATTTAATTCATCTAACAAGAAATCCTTTATCCTCTACTCCTTATATACTTGCTGCCTCCATTTCAGAGGTAATAAAATTACAAACAGTTAATATACATTAATTAATGGTTAACTATTTTGCAAAAATATAATGTTAGACTATCATATTTAAACGATATTTTAACAATTGTACTATAAATACAATAAAAGTGATTTGCTTAAATAGTACAAATGAAAATTCATATGCTTTTTTTTTGCGTAAACAGACTTTGACTTTACGCAGATGAGCACAATAATACATCAAAATATAACTGACTTTATTTACATGAAGTGAGGGCACAATTTTAATATGTGCACATTTATTTCTTTTAAACGATATTGTCACTAGGCTTTAAATGAATTAAGAATATAACAGATTGACTATGTACGGTCATTTAACAGATCATAGCACCGATCCTATATTTAATGTAAATTCAAAACGAAAAAAAAAGGAAAAAGCTAAAGATATAATCGCTGCATTGCTGGTAAATTAATTAAATACAATTTCAGCACATGATAAACCATAAAAACAGAATATGGGATAATGTGATAAATATTTACCGATGGGAGCGGACTCATTTACAAATTATTTAAGCACTGATAAACCCATTAAAGAGGCATTGTTCAGCTCAGGGAGAACTTTGGTGTTCCTGTATGTAATATCTCCAGTACTGGTGCTATGTGCAAAGGGCTAGGTGCTTATCTCATTAAAAGCAGTAAGTGGTGGTCTGTAGGGGGCTTTTGGGGCACTGATGTCCCACAGGGGCACTGGTCCAGCATGGCTAACAGGCCCATTTAACTGCATTCATTCCCATTTGACCACAGGGCCAGAGCTCCAATTCCCCATGTCTGTCTATCTCTGCCCCGGGATTCAAATATAGAGGAGCAGCAGAACATGTGCCTCTGTTTAATTCAAGCCCCTGTATGGGACTATGCTAATCCACGGCCAGTCCTCCACTCTCCTGTAACCTCTTCTAATCTGAATGACCTTGGCAGAGTGGTGGACGGGACCTGCAATTGATTTGTAATTCAAAATGGGAGCGACAGGTCTGGAGCCGTGGATTGCTAGAACACAGCCGGCCTTCCTCTAAGCACTGCGGGGAAATCAGACAAATAAAATAAGCAGCAGTAAAAGGTTAATCTGAGTGTGTGTAAATGTGTGTATGTGTGTGTGAGGTGTGTAGCTGTTCATTGCTCTTCTGGGTGCATCTAGGAGAGTGTATAGGTAGTGTGTCAGGTTTGGGTGGCTCGTTAGCACACAGAGATAATTGGCGCCGCGTGGCTCGGCCCATTTGACCATGGCTCTGTGCATTATTCATCCGACAGCAGGCCGCTTCCCGGCCCTTTGGAGACAGACTCATTCAATATTTATGGGTAATTGTTTATTAAATGCAGAGCCTTGACCCTATTACGCCTATTACAGGCTGCAGAATAGAGCAGCGCCATTTTACCATATTCCAAAGATCTACAGTCACACGAGGAGTGCCAGGGTTACATGGAGGGATGGAGGAAGATGCTGCCGGAGAGAATGATGATGAGAGAGGAAGGCAGAGCTAACAGGTGATGGTACATACCAAAGAATTCATGAGAAGTCAAAAGGGAAATAATATATTTATGATTGTTGAGGATTTTTAAAGACATTAATAATTTTAAGATTAAATGCAGAATAAAAATGCTGTATTACTGCTGTGAGTATGAGCTTGCACACTAGGTGTATATATATATATATATATATATACACACACACACACACACACACACACACACACACACACACACCAAAGAACCTGTTTAAAGGCAGCTTGATGCTTCGGTTTGACTCTTTCTTTATTCCTGAGAGACTTGATTATAAGAGGAGCAAACTCTTGAAATTCCAATTACACGAATTCTTCAGTGCCAGTGTGGCAAGTGGGCAATTGTAAGATCATTAGTGAAGGAGTGGAAGCTTGAACATGACAGCTGGAGTAGTTCTAGGTGTGCGTGTGTAAGGCATTGAATGAGATAAAAGGTCATTTCTTTTCCCCCAGTGCGGACAGAAGGTGAGGGCCACTAGAGGACAGTGTTGGAGCAGAATTGGGGGTTGTTCTGCTCTAACACATCTATCTCCTAAAGATTCAAATATTTCAACAAAATCAAGAAGCCACAATTGCTACAATTCCTTAAAAAGCTAGCTTACCTGAAATTAATCATATGACGGTAACCAATATTGCTATTATGACTATGTCCTAAAAAATAAAAATAAAATCTTTCTGTGAAATAGAATTTATAAAAAAAATTTCTGACAAAAATAATAATTTACTGGTTTAATAGCTATTACAGCAGTGGCAATTCATTTTTATAGTTAGCAAACATATTTTTACAATTTATGTAAAATGCACATTCATGTAAAATATGTACTGTAAACCGTAATGACATTCAGCAGCGCTTTATTAGTGTGTCGAGTAAAACACAAATCAGCGACAGAGGATCTGCATATGAATCTGTACAGAAGGTAAGTGTTATATTGTGTTTAGTGTTGCTGGAGAGAAGCTACTGTTTTACTATCTCTTTTTACAGTGTGAATAATTCAGCCTGACTTCCACACATATTTAACAAATTCACATACAACATGATGTGAGAGACTCATCTCCCTTTCCATATTTGGTAACAAAAGGCAGGAATGTTGTGGGAGGCATTAGGAGCAATGGAATATTTCATTACCTTTGTGCTGCTGAGGCTGATTAATCTGAAGTGTGAGTTTGAGGGCTTGGGAGTGGGTGTGGAACTAATGACACTTTTCTGAAGAGCTTTCCAGCTCACAAACACAGCCAAGATTCGGTCTCGTTAAAGAAATTAGTCCTATAATTACGAGGATGTCCAAATTAAAATGATCCCAGATTAATTAAATCAGAGGAAACAAATGTAACAAAATATTACCTTTTCAGGAAGACAATTAGAAAAAGAAAAAAATTGCACATACACATGATAATACACTATACATATAAAAGCATGCAATATTTTCAATAGAAGGCAATAGAATTAAATATGCAGGGCTAATTTTACACATGAATGATGTATAATAGCCATTAAATAAATAACATATTACTACTACTACTACTACTGCTAATAATAATAATAAGTGCTAATACTAGTAATAATAGCAATACTACTACTAATACTACTGATAAAATATTTCTAATAATAATTAACACTAATACTAGCAATTAGCATTACTATCAATACTACGAGTGTGACAACTACTACTACTACTATATTATTAATATTATTATTATAAATGGAATACGATTACTACTACTACTAATAATACTATGTAGTTATATTACTTCTATTACTACTACTGCTACTACAAGTAACAATACAAACAACTACAGTAATAATAAAGAAAATATTACTACTACTACAACTACTAACATAAATAAGTAGCAACAGTACTACTACTACTTAGAATAATACTATTATTATTATTATTATTGTTATTATTATTATTATTATTATTATTATTATTATTATTATCATTATTATTATTATTAATAACAACAACAACAACAATAAAATATTGCTACTAATAATTACCAATACTACCACTACTACTAATATTTTTAACTAATAATAATTAATAATTATTATAAATGGAATACTACTACTACTACTACTACTACTACTACTACGTAGTTATCCTACTACTAACAACAACAAAAACAATAACTACAACAATAATGTAGCAATAGTACTAGTAATACTACTACTACTACTAATACTACTACTAATAATACTATGTATCAATACTACTATCACAACAAATTTTTACCACTAATACTAATAAAAACATCAACAACAATAATAAATAAAATACTACTACTGCTACTAATAATACTAATCTGTACTATAATAATAATAATAATAACAATAATAATAATAATAATAATAGTAATAATAATAATAATACTTGTTATTATTATTATAAATAACAACAATAACAGCAACAACAGTAATAATACATAAAATACTACTATCATTACTAATCATATGCAGCAATACTATTATTACTACTACTAATAATAACAACAACAATAACAACAATAAAAAAATATTTTAAGTAATAATGATGATGATGATGATGATAATAATAATAATAATAATAATAATAATAATAATAATAATAATAATAATAATAAATGTTTATTGTTGTCCTTTTTTAAAAACCATACTGTCTGCCCCGTGTACGCTGTGCATGTTGTATAAGGCTGCTGTGTATATATTGTGTCATATGTTATGGATTATAAATGCTATGCTGTTTTTGGTGGCATTATGAGCCCGAGTGCAACAGCAGCGTGAATCAGGGACAAATAAAAGCTTGTTTCAGTTGGAGAGGCAGAGGTGGAGCTCACTTACACGCTAATGCTAATGCTGCTTTGTTACTTGCCATGAATTCTAACATCCTGAGAATAAAACAGCTTTTTTCCTCCTCCACTCCTCACATGATGGAATTTTTCATGTTTGGTTAGCACTGTCAGATTTAAACCGCTGTGTGCTAATGTGTGTAATCTGCTTTGCAACACATCAATTATGATGGATCTTCCTCCAGCGCCGGTGTTTTTATTGCATTCCTCATGGTAATCACTCTTCACTAGTTTAGTAAATAACGTTCTGCACTGTAGCACACGGCAAGCCTGGCTCTGACAGCGTCTATCTCAGCGAGGAGAGAACATTACATATGCTCTGCATGTTTCTGTTCATTCACATAGTCTTGTGTGTTTCTAATGTTATATCTGCATGTGCGATTACAATGACATGATATAAAATAAATAGCTCTCACTGTGTCTTATCTCTATCTGCGTCATTTCTCACAGCGTGCAGTGCTTTAATAAAGGTGAGAGGGTTGAGGTTCACACTGTGCAGCTCCCCTTGTGGAAAATCCACATACATTCACGTGAACATATGTTGTTCAGGTATGAGTAATATGTGGTCATATGAGGAAAGACCTGTGAAGGTGCATTTTACCATGTTATGCCCTGAAACTGTATGTGAGCTCATATTGCGTATTGTGAAACGTGTGAAAAATAGCCTGCGACTCTCTAAAAGGTAATGTGATGTTAAAGGTTCTGTCAGGAAAACACCTTTACTGTACTGCTAATCA
Source organism: Ictalurus punctatus (assembly GCF_001660625.3). Taxonomy (NCBI): domain Eukaryota; kingdom Metazoa; phylum Chordata; class Actinopteri; order Siluriformes; family Ictaluridae; genus Ictalurus; species Ictalurus punctatus. Next base: position 16,649,608 of record NC_030434.2, on the reverse strand, counting down.
CAAATCCAAGGCGATGTTAAATATAATTTAAATAAATAAGGAATACAATAGGGGGGTGCGGTTATAGAAAGATAAACAACAACAAGGTACAGCCTATGATACAGCCTGATATAAAGTGAAGTACCTGTTACTGCCCTGAAGTTGATTACGTTCCTATAACAGCATGCCTTAAAGTGTTTTATTCCTCTTATACATCGGAAGGATATCACTGGGGTCGGCTGACTTCAAGTGGATTGGAAGAAGCATTTTATAGCTTTTGCCCTCCCTGGTTGATCACCGTTGTGTGCTTTTATCCATTTAGAGTTACATTTATTTTTGTGGAACAACTGAGATACAAGTTTCTGTTGTCACATTCGTTATAACAGCTATAAACAGTTGTTTCCTCACCAGCCTCTCTTTTTCTCTCTCTTACTAGTAGATAATATGATAAAACACACACACACACACACACACACACACACACACACACACACACACACACACACACACACACACACATACACACATACACAGAAGCGGCTTGTCACATAGCTAAGACACCATAAAAACACAAATTGCTCTGTACTGAAGACTTTTTCTGTGGCTGAAAACCTATAGGAACAGCTCTACCTTAAAGCTGCTGACACCAGCTGAAATCTTTCTTAAATGCTAAGCATCACTTAGCAAAAATCATGACCACAGCAACAGCTATACAATGTTCATTGTTTCATTTTATTTCTTTGTAAATAAATAAATCTGTTTAAAACCATGCTGTTATAAAGAATGACTCAACATTTTGTGACCAGACTTGAGAATTCAACATTGCTGTGATATAATAACACATATTCAGACATAATTTCAGAGAAAATATAGTAAATACAAAACTACTACACCGATTTTAACCAGCGAGAATATTTCCTGTTTTTCCCCACTTTTTAAAAATGGAATGAACATTTCCATAAATGACTCTACGGAAGTTCAGTAGCAGATAGATAACACTACTACATATCACTCATGCATATTTCTTTTGCCCTACTGCGTAGAACAGAATGAGAGAGAGAGAGAGAGAGAGAGAGAGAGAGAGAGAGAGAGCGCTAGAAAGGGATAGAGAGAGAATGCTAGAAATGGATAGAGAGAGACAAAGAGAGAGAGAGCATGCGAGAAAGGGATATATATATATATATATATATATATATATATATATATATATATATATATAGAGAGAGAGAGAGAGAGAGAGAGAGAGAGAGGCAGACAGAGAGAGAGACAGAGAGAGAGCGGGAGCGCTAGAAAAGGATTGAGAGAGAGAGAGAGAGAGAAAGAGAGACAGAGAGAGAGAGACAGAGAGAGAAAGAGAGACAGAGAGAGAGAGAGAGAGAGAGTGAGAGATAGAGAGACAGAGAGAGAGAGAGAGAAAGAGAGAGAGAGAGATTGATTTGTAGTGTAGGTTCTAATCCTTTCTCTCTACAGCAGAAGAAGTGATAACAGTGGGCTTAAGACCAGCTTCGTCCCTCACGTCACAACAAAGCCGCATTTGTTCAACAGCACACCTGAGACTGGAGTAGCAGCCACAACCTCACTGTTTCTACACACACACACACACACACACACACACACACACACACACACACACACACACACACTTCATCATGGCTCTTGTCTTGTCCAGGCTGAGGGAAGCTGAGGAGAGCAGAGGTAGTTCACTAAGCAGGGTTTCAATCTGCAACAAGCTCGGGGACCGTCACGAGGTGTCGGCTAACATTAGCATCTCCTTAAAAGCGTTAATAAAAATCAGACCCAGACTATGTGTATTAATACATAACACATCATAGCAGATATGGAGGCGTCCCAGCATCACAAAGTCTCCAAGACAGGATGAAATAGTCATTGTGCTGACCAGACATAAAGAGTGTCAAAAATTCACAGAGAGAGAGAGAGAATTACTGACAAGAGGTGCAATGGAACTGGACAGTACAGAAGAAATGTTTCTTCTTATAAGACAGTGAAAATACTGTGGTTGTGTGGTGAGAGAGAAATGAAAAAGAGACAAAAAAAACAAACAAACCCTGTAATAACTCTTTTACTCATTTCTGTACTGCATGATATTACAGGGTGAAAAAAAGCTACAGTCTAATTTAAAACACAGATATCGCATTTCATATATGCATTTAATATAAGGAGATATACATATGATATTTAAGGAATACAACACTTGGGAATGTACTTTTATAGGGAAAATAATCAACTACGGTTGTGGGGGGTGGGGGGGTGGGGTGTTTGGGTGAAGTGGCCCAAAGTGCAGTTATTGTTACCAACCTCACGTTGATGATTTTCCTATAACAGCACGCCCCTATGTATTTTATTCCTCTTTTTCCATAGTAATTTGCCAGCAGTCTTTTATTAATTAAAGACTGACACATTCTTTATATGTTTATTGTTATGTTGAATTTTGTCAACTGTCTGTGATGAATTATTTACTTCCTAGTACTACAAGATGTCAGGAATAACACACTCTAAACCATGCTATTATGTGAAAATAACTCAGTCCAGGGGGGTGTGATGCGGCACTACAGGCAGTAGTTGAGTGCCACTACCCCCTCGCAAAGTGCACACGGTCTGGAGCGTATTATTCCGCTCATACCACAGCAATTTGCCATTTATTACGATGTTTAATTTATAAATGTACAAAATGCCGCTCATTTTAAAGGTTTATAGTTAGAGGTAATGTTGTGGAACGTCCAAGATACATGTTAGTTCCTGTTCTCACCTACAGTATAGTTGTAATAAACAGTCATTGTTCACCTGATTCTCTCTCTCATTCGCAAAAAATGCAGAAAAACAGAACGCATAAACTTCCTGTCCTGAAAACTTTCCTGTGCTTATAAACATCACAACGCACAATCACTGTTAATAAGTGCTTACAACCGAGACTCCTTCTGTTGTTAAATTAATGCTAAATAAATGTCTCCTAACAAAAAAAGTCACCAAATGAATTTAACTGAATTAATCATTACATTTATATAGTGCTTTTAACGATGGACATTGTCACAAAGCAGTGTTACAAAATTATATACATTCAGGATATTCATTTTTAATTGATCAATTTATCCCTAAAGATTAAAATCTTTGTTAAAGCACTATTTAAAAAATCTGTTGATTATTAGTCTTAGATTATGTGGAGTGTCTGCTGTACAAGTCACCGTGTATGAGCTACTACTATAGAAACAATAACATATTCGAACAAGCGCATTAATATTAACCTTTCGTTCGTGTTACAGCCGGTACTACTTTCAGAGGTATGTTGTGTTGTCCGAAAATAATACAAGCCTTCTGACCAATCCAACATTCCAACATTCAACCGCACTGTGGTATAAAGACAGCTGTTCCCTCAGCAGCATCTCTCTTCCCTATTGAAGTTTACACAACAAATAAATGCAGCTTGTTATGTCACTGTGAAACCAGAAAGTGCAAAGTTCTCTGTCGTGAAGACTCTCCCACGGTGGACTGTTTCAAAGCACTGACACTGGAGACTCCTTCCATAAATGTTATATAAATGTCTTTGTATAGATAGCTTCACCATTACAATTTCTTGGTTCAGCAGTCATACAGTTTTTAAAATCTTTTTACATTTACATTTATTCTTTTAGCAGACGCTTTTATCTGAAGCGACTTACAAATCAGGAAATACAAGCAAAGCGATATATCAAGCGGAGAACAGTACAAGTAGTGCTACCATACAAGATTTATAATTGAGTTCTAGAAAAGTAAAGTGTGCAGAGTCGAGGTGTAAGAGCCAGAGTAAGTTTTTGGTTGTGTTTTTTTTAATAGAAGGATGATGTGGGGGCTGGCGCTTTAGGGGTTAGTTACATGTTCACAGATGAGGTGGGTCATTAGCTGTTTTTTGAAGATAGTGACAGATTCATTCCACCACTGAGGGACAGTTTTTATTACTATCTTTAGATTATATTGAGCATTGGCCATACAAGCCCCTGTGAATGAGTAGTTACTAGTATAGAAATGATAACGTATTAGAATGAGTGCATTAATATAAATCTAGGATTTGCAGTGTAGGTGGCACTACAGTCAGAGCTACTGACCAATCATAGTCTAGAATTCAACAGCGCTGAACAACGAGTTGTGTTGATGTTGTTGGTTTACAACTGATATCTAAGCTCTGTGCTGTTTTTGACTTAGCATAGCCACTCCAGCACAGCTGGGACAAAAACAGGATATGAAGAAATGTTGGTGTTTTCCCCACTGGCCCTAGCCCTCCCACTGCCAATCACTTAAGACTCATTAGACATCTCCCACCTGTGGAAGGGAGCAGAGAGATTAGAGCAGGCTGCCCTTCTGCCCCAGCGTTTACTCCAGCTGGAGAAAAACGTGACACACTTGGACGTCCAGTTGTGAGACACAAGCTGTGTTGTGTTGATATTGTAGGATTATGGGACAGGCTTTATACAAGGCCACATGCACTTTCCAGCACCACACAGGGTTCTCCGAGTTCACGACTGTTATGCTGCACCATATCAACCCAGACAGTGGACAAAAGTAAACTCTTCATACGTACTAAAGACAACACGTCTGACCTTAATGAGACACCGAGCACTGGCTGAGACTGATTTGCCTCGTGCTGTGAGAGATCATAAACTCCATACTGATGTGTCTTTATGACTCATCAGCTGCTGCTTTCCAGAGAGAGAAAAAAAAAGAAAAAGTTTTGGGTTGGTGGATTTGTTTTCGCTTCCAAAATCAGGCATAGACAACTTTTCCCTCTTCTGCACAATCCTCTTAGGTAAATATAGCGTTCAGCGTTTAGACGTCCAAGCCAATAAGTCAGTCTGATTATCTTTCCGCTGATAAAAGCAGACACTTCAACATTCACTATTTTATAGTGATTAAAAGTGTATGGATCAGAAATCAGGTGGTTTCCTTCAGAAAACTGCTCGTATGTTAGCGGAGATGTTACGCTTTTGTCAGCCTCACCCCTATCCTGTTTTGCCAGGTGGAGTCTCCACACTTGCTGGTGTTTTGATCGAAAGCAGCTGCTGGGGCCCAATACCAGTTTAGTCTGTAAAAAGCAGCCAGCACAAACAAATCCGTCTGAGGCCTTGCTAAGATCACACCTGCCAACCATTAAAATAGAAAAGGAATGATAGATAAACAGAGTACAAATAAAGGAGAGCGTGTGCAAGGGTAAATAAATAAACTCGTCTACGGTATCTTTATATATTAGTGCTGAGGGGAGCTGGGAAAATATCCACAGATGCATGAAGAGGCCTGACATTTCTTCACACCATCCCATCCTGCACTGCACCATCCCTAAAAAGCCCACCCTAGCAGGCAGAACAGGACAGAAAAAAATAATAAGCAGACCAATGACACCACAGATCAGTCATCTTGGTATTTATTGGCTAACAAGTCTGAGGCTCATCAAGTCACAGGTTAAAGTTTACCCAGATAAAGTTGGCAAGAAGTGACAATAACTCCCATTGGAAGTAAAAACGCATCTTTCACCTCCCACATCTCCATATTTCACTTGCAGTGAACTGGCGTTTCCTTTGGGTGAATTTTATTTGCATTTGTTCTGATGAAAAAGTAGAAGAGTGTAGTTTACAGGTGTCTTGTGTATTGGCGTATTGTATATGCTAAAGCTAAAGCATAGATGATATTGTAAAGCCTCATCTTCACGGATCTCAGTAAACTTTTACACAACATTACTAAATAAATAAGTACACTTGTTGCTCAGCAGTATATAAAATACTGATATGGGGGCACGATGGCTTAGTGGTTAGCACGTTTGTTCTCCCTGTGCTTCAGGGGTTTTCTCCGGGTACCCCCAGTTCAAAGGTTAGCACTGGTATTTCTAAATTGTCCATATTATGTGAATATGTGTGCGATTGTGCCCTGCGACGGGGTGGCACCCCGTCCAAGGTGTCCGCTTCCTTGTGCCCTGAGTCCCCTAGTATAGGCTCCAGGCTCCCCGTGACCCTGTGTAGGATGAGCAGTATGGAAAATGAATGGATGGATGGGAAAAACAGACACAAAAATCTAAGAGTAAATAAAATCCCTTCCTCTAAAGTTTTATTAAAAAGCATCAAACGTCAAGACTCACTTTTTTCTTTGTTCCATCCTGATGTGTGTTTTGCCATCTACACACACTTCTCCTGACAGTTTGCTGTTACTTGATCTCACAACATTTCCGATCATGTAAATTTGCACACTTTTTTTTTTTAAATTCACAGTATAAAAGATCATTTGGAAATCAATAACGCAGCTATTTTCTCCGACAACTGAATCACAGAGTGAGAGAGCAGATTTATGCTGGACCTGTACTTTATTTCCTCCATGCAGTGTGTTGTGGAGCTGAGGGGGAAAAAAACTGACTAGTAGTAAGAAACTCCAGCATGTCAAAGCCACTGAAGTGTACTCCTAACACATGCGATTCCTGGGAATGCTAAATAGTTAAAAAGCAAGGAAAAGCTTTTGTGTTGATGGCTGAAAAGTGAAAGGTGCACACATTTGTAAGAAGATCTCCTACTATGCATGCGCGCACTCGCGCACACACACACACACACACACACACACACACACACACACACACACACACACACACACACACACACACACACACACAAAGACACAGACAAATAAAATAGTCTGCCTAAAATCTCTTGCGCCAGTGTAGCAGAAAGATAAGTGGTGAAGTAAAAGACAGATAGATAGATGGAGAGAGAGAGAGAGAGAGAGAGAGAGAGAGAGAGAGAGAGAGAGAGAGAGAGAGAGACTAGTTGATAGTGGCACACCTGGAATTGAAGCTTGGGCTGTTTAAAGGTTAATCAGATCACTGATGAGGCTAAAAGCAGTGATGCTGAGTGATGTACACTGACAATACCTGCTACACTGCTGAGTGTTATAAACTCATTACAGTGTTTCTATGCAGAACCGCACAAAGTCTGTCTATGCCTTTTCCTAACTCACACAGCAGCCCGTACAGACCTCACAATAGACCCTACTGACTCACGTTCTTGTTATATGTTCTCATATTTCCTGTAATCTTGTGTTTTTTATTCGAAAAACAATGTTTGCAAGATGGCTTACATATTAAAATTTCAGAATTTGTTCCGAATATTATTAAACTTAGCTGCATTATGTCACCCAAATTCTGAAATACACACACACACACACACACACACACACACACACACACACACACACACACACACACACACACACAAGCAGTTTCCCATGATTCACTGTGAGCTGTTAAAGGTATACGCTGATATTTTTCAACCTAATCTCTATCCACGGCTCGAAGGATTTATGCTCGAAGTAAACACAAATCGAATTAAGACGTGGAGTATTCCTGTTTTAGTCGCATTATCAACGTGTATTACAGTCATGTAAACACCTTAATCACACTATTAACATCGTGTGAGAGTTTTCACCACGTTCTGTGACAGGACATGATCATACACGGCAGTGCTCAACCGTTTTACGGCAAAACAGAGAGCACGACTGCGTCCGAAACTGCGTACTTACCTACTATAGGCCTGTAGTAGGAGAAATATATGGATCTCGGCTACTATATAGACGGTAAGTACGTGGTTTGGGACGCAGCCCACGGCTTCAAGCAGTCATCTATTTGCACGTACAGCATGACAAATAATTAACCGCACTTAAAGCGTTCGTAAAAAAAATTTAATAAAAACACTCAAAACTGTATACGGTTCCATAAGGAAGATGAACTGTATGTCGATACGTGAAATTCTGGAGGGACGTCGGACAGCGTGGCGCGGTGACGTAATGACGTGTGTGTTAATCGATCTATGTTCTATAATACGTAAAACGGGTACATGAGAGGAGTATTCTAAAAGCGACTCATGTAAACAACTTAATCACAATATTGTCTTACTCAGAATAAGGTCAGTAATTAGATCACTTCTGTCCATGTAAACGTAGTCATTGTGTCTTAGTGTCAGCCTGGTAGGGCATGCATGCCACAAGAGCCTTCGAGAAAGATAGAGAAACTGGAATTACTTTTAATTGTATTGATTTCAAAGTTTAAAACTACACGAGAGCAATTTTGGTAAGACTTTCTCTAGATTTGAATTTGTGTTAAAGTTGCATATTTGAAACAATTACAGACAGTTCAACAACTTTAACCCTTTACTGCATGATGTTTCCATATG